>NC_090179.1:46547940-46672940 GCF_024679245.1 Pseudorasbora parva
ATGTTTGTATCTTTAAAGGTTTTTCACCTGCTTAGCCAAATGCTAAAAGAAATAAATGGCTGAAAGAAATTCACGAGGCCTTAATTCATTGAGTGGAATCCAGTTTAATCATTGAAATTGTGAGACCCATCTCCTTCAAGTGTGGGAAAGCGCACAGTTAAATATAACACTTGACAGTGAAAAACCGGGACCAGGATTGGAAGATTTCACCTGGAGGCCTGGAAGAAGAAAAGTAAACTGCTGTAGTGTCATCTCAAAGTGTGCATCATTATTCTGCTGTTCCAACTAGAAAGAATGGCAGAGACGAAGCCATTGGAGCAGCTTAAAGCTGAAAGAACCAGCGCCAAAAGACTCTTCTCTCGGCTTGTCAATTCCATTTCAAGAACCCATATGGACATGGGTGAGGAAGAGCTCAGAGAAAGCCTCAACAACCTTTCACTTCAAGCCACAAAAGTCATGGAGGCAAATGAGGATGTGGAGGCTGCTTTCATCATGGAAGGTGAGGCTGAGCTGGGTGCACAGGATGTGCCAGCATTAAGTTCACAGCAAAAGGCTGACCTAGAGAAGACTGCAAGAGAATGTGATCAAAAACTGAAGGAGGGCAGAGAATTAATTCTGAAAACTTTCTGGACCAGTTTTGGGAATCCCCAAATGTCCCTGACTTTCCAAGTAGCAGAGGCGGAATGTGATCGAGTCTTTTCTGTTCAACCTTGTGCGAACGTGGAAGCATATGACTTCATGCTGAGTCACCTGGGAGGATTGATTAAAGCTGCAAGAGAAGCGCATATCCGGTGGAATCGCTGGGCCCCTTCTGGTGAGCAAAAAGACTTTAACAGCCGTCTAAGGGAGCTTGAGATTTGTCTCCCAAAGCTAATTTCCAGAAAGTCTGAATTTATTCAAGCAAGATTCAAGCAGGATTCTGAGAGAGAAGCAGGTATAGCCCATAGTTCTCAAAGGCCAGCCATCAAGTTGAAACCTACTTCCCTTCCCAAGTTTGCTGGATCCAAACGTGATTATCACCGCTGGAGGAAGGAGTGGGAAGCTCTGCAGAGGCAAGGTGAACCAACCGGGTCAAAAGAGGTGAAGAAATTTCAGCTGCTGGACAGTCTTGAAGATAAAGTGGCAAGAGAGTTTCGACTGAAAGCTTATAGTTCAGCAGAAGAAATATTCCGTGTCCTGGAGAATCGCTTTGGGAATAGAGCTGCTATTGCCCTTGAAATTGTGGAAGAGTTGCAAGCAATGCCACCAGTAAGAGGTCACCAAGCCAGGAAAATAGTGGAGCTGATTCAAACTGTTGAAAAATCCCTGTATGATCTAAGTGAGCTTGGAGACACTGGTGCCATGAAGAATCCCTTGGTGACAAAATCCATTGAGAGCAAACTCCCGGAGTCACTAAAAAAGGAATGGCTGGTTTATATTGCTGGTGAGAAAAAT
This sequence comes from Pseudorasbora parva, assembly GCF_024679245.1. Taxonomy (NCBI): domain Eukaryota; kingdom Metazoa; phylum Chordata; class Actinopteri; order Cypriniformes; family Gobionidae; genus Pseudorasbora; species Pseudorasbora parva. Next base: position 46,549,375 of record NC_090179.1, read on the forward strand.
GCTGTTGCACCACATGCTCGTTTCGACAAGCTCCTCGAGTTCCTCAAAGAGCAGGAGGCGATATACGAGCAGCTGGATCAGTTAAGAGAAGATGAATCGAGCAAGAAAGACACCAGGTCTGACCCGAGGTATGCCAGAACAAGAGCCACCAAAGTGAGCAGAGACCCAGCAGGTTGTATTGTCTGTGGAGATCGCAAACACAAGAAGCTGTATTTCTGCAAGAAATTTAAGACCCTAAACCCTTCAGAGAGAAAGGATGTGGTAAGAAGGCTCAGAGCATGCAACAGGTGTCTGGAAAGCCATGATAGTGATGCATTCTGCAAAACCACTTACCTATGCAGAAATGTGGAATGCAAAGACCAACAAAACCCTGAGCACCATTATTACCTGTGTCCACATGCTGAAACCATAAGCAATCCCCAGAGAAGAACAAAGTCTGGCTTGGTGGGAAGTGGAAGGTGCACAGAGTCTCAGGAGAAGTTCCTCTCCAAGCTGTTACCTGAATTGGCTCAACAGTGTCGAGATGCATTCTGCAATTCAGCATCCAGGACCTTCAACTCTGTGGCAAGTGAGCAGGGGCTACTGGCAGAAAGTGGTTTGCATGAATTTCCAGTCATTATGATGCTATTGCAAGTAACGGCCAATGCTGGACAAAAAATTGGAACATTAATTGACCTAGCCTCAGATACAAATTATATCACTCATAAAGCAGCTAAGGAATTAAACCTTCGAAGTGAAGACGTCACTCTGGTGGTCCATGGAGTTGGCGGGATGAAGGTATCTGTTGAAACCAAGCGGTACCTGTTGAAGATCAGAGTTAACACCTCCAGAGGTACTCTTAAGTCACACCAGTTAGTGTGTTATGGACTTGACAGTATTGCAGAGATCCATCAGCATGTGACAGCCAGGAAGCTGCAAAGAATATTCCCTGACATTCCACTGTATGAACTGGTAAGACCCCAAGAAATCCAACTTCTTATAAGTCACAAGGAAGGACAGCTGGTGCCCCAGAAGATTCGCGCAGTTGGAGATCTTGTCCTCTGGGATGGTCCTCTGGGGAAAACTATTGGAGGTACTCACCCTGATCTTTTTGAAGAACTTGCTGTAACTGCACATATGTCAAAAACTCATTTTGCACGTTCAATGAGGACTGCAGCAGTCAAGTACGAAGAGTTAATCTGTAAAAGTCCAGCTACTCGTCAGTCTCCTGTGCATCCTGCTGTTCATTCATGCACTGCCACCATCAAACGAGATTTCCTGGAATGGTGGAAGTGGGATAGCATCGGAGCCGCTTGTGAGCCTAAGTGTGGAGGTTGTCGCTGTGGAAATTGCCAGCCAGGGGGCAAAGAAATGACACTTGCTGAAGAAAGGGAAGTGGAAATGGTAAAAAATGGCTTAACATATGTAAATGGAGATGAGCATTGTGAGGAACCACACTGGCATGCTAAATACCCATGGACAGAGGATCCAGCTTCCCTGCCAAATAACAGAAGGGCTGTGGAAGCAACATTCCTCAGGACCGAAAAACAGCTGGCAAAAGAACCAGAATGGAAAGTTGCCTACACAGCACAAGTACATGACATGGTCCGTTGCAAAGCCGCAGTAAAGTTGTCAAATGAGGTGATTAAAAGCTGGACCGGGCCTGTGTGGTACATCAGCCACCTAATCGCTCCAAATCCTCACTCTGTTACAACCCCAGTAAGGCTAGTCTGGAACAGCAGCCAAAAGTTTAGAGGTTTGAGCTTGAATGACCTGCTGCTCAAAGGTCCCGATGTGCTCAACCCCATTCGTGCTGTTCTCTTGAGGTTTAGAGCTGGAGTCTTTGCTGCCTTGGGTGACATACGCAAAATGTATAACTCTGTTTGGCTGGAAGACCAAGAAATCCATCTGCACAGATTCCTCTGGCGTGACTCTGGAGAAGATGAAATTGAAGAATATGCTATAACAAGGGTAAATATTGGAGACAAACCAGCAGGCTGTATTGCTCAACTGGCCATGCGAGAGACTGCAAATCTACCCATATTCAGTCACCTTAAGGAAGAGCGACGTGTGCTACAAGAAGATGCTTATGTTGATGATATCCTGACTTCCCACAACAGCATGAATCAACTGAAGGTTATTACATTGAATGTTGAGCAGATCCTAAAAGCTGGTGGATTCCACATAAAGCCCTGGGTCTATTCCGGTCAAAGTGGGAGGAAGGAATCCAGAGACAAGAATACTGAACCAAAGACTATGTTCTTACCAAATCAACTTACAGAAGATGATAACAAAGCCCTTGGCCTGGGGTACACTGTACAAGATGACAAACTCCACATCATGATCGCTGTGAATTTCTCAAAGAAGAAGAGAAAAATGAGACTTGGCCAAGATTTATTAAAAGGGCAGGTGAGGTCACAAGCTCCAAATCCACTCACCAGAAGAGAATTACTGAGTCAAGTCTCAGGGCTGTATGATCCGTTAGGTCTGGTGACTCCAGCCAAACAAAAAGGTGCAATTCTGGTGCGGAGAGCCTTTCAAGAGGCCAAAGTTATCTATGGCCCAATTAAGGATACCTGGGATGCAGCTTTGTCGGAGGGGCTCCGGGAGGATGCAATCAAGCTTCTGGAAGAGTATGTGGAGCTGGGACAAGTAAAGTTCATCAGACCCCTGACACCTCTAGACACCACCATTGAACCCATTGGTGTCACTTTCTCTGATGGCAGTGAACAGGCATATGGAGCAGTGTTGTATCTGCGTTGGAGCTGCAGTCAAGGTGTAACTGTGAGGCTTGTTGAATCTAAGGCCAAACTAACCCCCCTCGACCATAAGGGCGATGCTGTTAAAGCGGAGGTGTGCGGTGCTGTTTTTGCTGCCCGATTAAAAAAATACTTCCAAAGACATTGCAGGATCTCCGTTGAGAAGTGGTATCATCTTATTGATAGTCAGACCGTCTTAGGAGCAGTGCAGCGTGAAAGTTATGGTTACCAAACCTTCTTTGCGAATCGAATTGGAGAGATTCAAAGCAGCACCAACGTCCAGGATTGGTGGTGGGTTCCAGGGCAGATTAATATTGCAGACATCATCACAAGAGGAGCTGGCCCAAAAGATTTGGATGAAGGCTCTGAGTGGCAGTCCGGTCCAAAGTTCCTCAGTCTACCAGTGAACCAGTGGCCAATTAAATCCGCTAAAGATGTTGCTGCTGTAGCCAGAGAAAACATCATAAAGATTCAGAAGAAAGCTTTTGTTTCTGCACTTACCAGAGCTCAGTTGAAAAAACAAGAGCCAGAAGAAAATCCGAGTTTAATCCAGACGGAGCCAAGTAGACCACCTGGCGGAAAAGGAGTTCAAGAGATAATTGATGTGAAAAGATTCAGCAGTCTAACACGGCTTATCAAAACTGTGGCATTGGTCTGGAGAGCTGCAAAGAAGTTTCTTCAACTCAAGACGATGGATATACTAAAGTGGGAGGCGGTATCATTAGCTGGTATCATCACTCACAAAGAAAGAGAAGATGCATTCAGGGACCTCTGTCTAGCAGCACAAAAAGATGTGATCTTCTCAAACACTACAATAGATCGACTGGTTGTCTATAAAGACATGGCAACTGGACTTTTGGTATGTGGTGGCAGAGTTCAAGTCTTTCAGGAAGACTTTAAGACTGTTCCCCTCTTGCCCTTTGATGCCTGGATTGCAACCTTGTTGGCTTATGAAGCTCATGGCGAGGCACATGATGGAGTGGCAGGCACTTTGTTGAGGATGAGAAGGAAAGCATGGGTTTTGAGAGGAAGAAGAATTGTTCAAAAAGTCGTTGACCAATGCATCTTCTGCAAAAAAGCAAAGGCCAGAGTATGTCAACAAGTAATGGGTAAACTACCTGAAGAGAGAACGAGACCTGCTGCACCATTTGAGTTCACTGCCATTGATCTGTTCGGACCCTACCAAGTAAAGGATGATGTCAAGAGAAGAGCGTCAATGAAAGTTTGGGGAGTTGTCCTTTGCTGTATGGCAAGTAGAGCTATTCATGTAGAGTTGGCCGATTCTCTTTCTACAGAGAGCTTCCTATTGGCATACCAGAGGTTCACGGCTGTTAGAGGTCATCCCCGAAAGGTCTGGTCAGACCCAGGAACCAATTTCATTGGTGCAAAACCTGTACTGAAAGATCTGTATGCTTTTTTGGAAAGTCAAACTAAAGCAACATTAGAGGAGTATGCAGTCAAAAATGGAACACAGTTTGTCTGGAAAGTGCATCCAGCTGATTCACCACACCGAAATGGAGCTGCAGAAGCCGCAGTGCGTGTTACAAAGAAAGCTCTCCAAAGTCTTGAGAAAGGGTCACACCTTACTTTCAGTGAGTTCTTGACAGCACTTCAACTAGCGGCCAATCTTGCAAACGAGCGTCCTATTGATGCTAGAGTTCAGTGCCAGGAAGGATGCATACAATATGTGACACCAAACTCATTATTGCTTGGCCGAGCCACACAGACAGGGGACTTTAAGACATTTGACTTTGCCAACTATCCTTATAAAAGGCTGCGAGAGATACAAAGCCAAGTCAATTGCTTTTGGAGATCTTGGAGCCAAATTGCTGGTCCTAATCTGTTTGTGAGGAACAAGTGGCATACAGCAGAGAGGAATGTTGCTGTTGGGGACATTGTGTGGCTATGTAATCAAAATGTGCTAAGAGGCCAGTTTAAGCTTGGAAGAGTCATCAGTGTAAACTTTGATCCAAAGGGCATCGTAAGGGATGTGAATGTTCGGATGTCTCCAAACTACTGTGTTCCTGTCCAGAATTCAATAGTCAAAGAATCTGCATCCTGTGAAGGGAAGAGGGTCTGTCAAGGTACTGTGTTGCACAGAGACGTTAGACGCCTTGTTGTTCTCCTCCCTATCGAAGAGCAAATGAAAAATGAGTAAAGGCTATAAATGTGACCGTTGCCAAGCTGTGCGATCTTCCAAGGGTACTATGAAAGATCGAGTGGGAGGTGTTGCGGCAAACCGCCCATTACCCCGCCTTCCCTCATTGAGTAACAGGTGAATCAAATGCGCAATCTGTTGCGCGTCCCTGAGCTGAATAAGGCAGCACACTGTTTGAAATTGGTATGCATTTAAGAATTGACGCTACACCAAAGAGCAGCGCTAAACAAAGAGAAACTAGTTTGGAGATCGATATTAAAACACTGTGCGGGAGTACTCACAAAAGAACCCTAAAGTGACAGCCGGTAAGCTTAAGCGCTACTGGTTAAACCCTGTGGTTTATGCATGTTATTAATAGCTGCTATCATAAGAAACGAATGTAGTATTTAATTACACTCTGTGGAACGCGCTGATGGTTTGAGTAGCATAAATTTATTGGTGTTTATGGGGTTTATTATGTCTTTGTGTTCATATTTTGCTTATATAAATACAAATTGTTAAAATAGCAATTCATTGATAAATATAGATAAAAGTACAGGTTATTTGTAGTTGGAATCTACTAAATTAAATTATAAACATGTGTTATTAAAATCTATTTATTCTGTACTTAAAATGTGTGGTTAATAAGATTCAAATGCATTGGGTTTGAGGTGAAATATTTAATATCTATTTTGAACTCAATGTCAGATATTTAACAACTCTTGTGTGCAAAATATTGTGAAATATTTATGTATTGAATGCTTCATTAATTAAATCTATTTGATGAATTAAGTATAACATTTACACAAATCATGTTAAACCTGCTAATTAATGCATTTTATTGGTATTGCTGGTGATTTACACTGTATGTTTGTATCTTTAAAGGTTTTTCACCTGCTTAGCCAAATGCTAAAAGAAATAAATGGCTGAAAGAAATTCACGAGGCCTTAATTCATTGAGTGGAATCCAGTTTAATCATTGAAATTGTGAGACCCATCTCCTTCAAGTGTGGGAAAGCGCACAGTTAAATATAACACTTGACAGTGTGTGTGTAGCTCTTCTGTGCTGTAATATGGTGTGTGTGTTTGTGTAGCTCTACTGTGCTGTAATATGGTGCGTGTGTGTAGCTCTACTGTGCTGTAATATGGTGTGTGTGTGTGTGTGTGTGTGTGTGTGTAGCTCTTCTGTGCTGTAATATGGTGTGTGTGTGTGTGTGTATCTCTTCTGTGCTGTAATATGGTGTGTGTGTGTGTGTGTATCTCTACTGTGCTGTAATATTGTGCGTGTGTGTGTGTAGCTCTACTGTGCTGTAATATGGTGCGTGTGTGTGTGTAGCTCTACTGTGCTGTAATATGGTGTGTGTAGCTCTACTGTGCTGTAATATGGTGTGTGTGTGTTTAGCTCTACTGTGCTGTAATATGGTGTGTGTGTGTGTGTGTGTGTGTGTGTGTGTGTTTGTGTGTAGCTCTACTATGCTGTAATATAGTGTGTGTGTGTATAGCTCTAATGTGCTTTAATATGGTGTGTGTGTGTGTGTGTGTGTGTAGCTCTACTGTGCTCTAATATAGTGTGTGTGTGTGTGTGTGTGTAGCTCTACTGTGCTGTAATATGGTGTATGTGTGTGTGTGTAGCTCTACTGTGCTGTAATATGGTGTATGTGTGTGTGTGTGTGTGTAGCTCTACTGTGCTGAAATATGGTGTGTGTGTGTAGCTCTTCTGTGCTGTAATATGGTGTGTGTGTGTGTGTGTATATCTCTACTGTGCTGTAATATTTTGCATGTATGTGTGTAGCTCTACTGTGCTGTAATAGGGTGCGTGTGTGTGTGTAGCTCTACTGTGCTGTAATATGGTGTGTGTGTGTAGCTCTACTGTGCTGTAATATGGTGTGTGTGTGTTTAGCTCTACTGTGCTGTAATATGGTGTGTGTGTGTGTGTGTGTGTGTGTGTGTGTGTGTGTGTGTGTTTGTGTGTAGCTCTACTATGCTGTAATATAGTGTGTGTGTGTATAGCTCTAATGTGCTTTAATATGGTGTGTGTGTGTGTGTGTAGCTCTACTGTGCTCTAATATAGTGTGTGTGTGTGTGTGTGTAGCTCTAATATGCTGTAATATGGTGTGTGTGTGTGTGTGTGTGTGTGTGTGTGTAGCTCTACTGTGGTCTAATATAGTGTGTGTGTGTGTGTGTGTGTGTGTGTGTATAGCTCTTCTGTGCTGTAATATGGTGCATGTGTGTGTAGCTCTACTGTGCTGTAATATGGTGTGTGTGTGTGTGTGTGTGTGTAGCTCTACTGTGCTGTAATATGGTGTGTGTGTGTGTAGCTCTACTGTGCTCTAATATGGTGTGTGTGTGTAGCTCTACTGTGCTGTAATATGGTGTGTGTGTGTGTGTGTGTGTGTGTGTGTGTGTGTGTAGCTCTACTGTGCTGTGATATGGTGTGTGTGTGTGTGTGTGTAGCTCTACTGTGCTGTAATATAGTGTGTGTGTGTGTATGTGTGTGTGTATATGTGTGTGTGTGTGTGTACCTCTAATGTGCTGTAATATGGTGTGTGTGTGTGTAGCTCTACTGTGCTCTAATAGTGTGTGTGTGTGTAGCTGTAATGTGCTGTAATATGGCGTGTGTGTGTGCAGCTTTACTGTGCTCTAATATAGTGTGTGTGTAGCTCTACTGTGCTGTAATATGGTGTGTGTGTAGCTCTACTGTGCTGTAATATGGTGTGTGTGTAGCTCTACTGTGCTGTAATATGCTGTAATAGCCTGGATCCGGCCGACTGCAGTAAACCTAAGGATAAACAGAGAGACTAATATTACTGTGGATGCCACTCTTCTTATGATGTAACGAGTACATCAGGTGTTATGAAGTGTTAAAAAAATGCTGGGTGCAGAAGGTCCCCCCTTCCTGCCATGTAAGAGGTGTCTGGCGGTTGTCTTGGCATCTTATCTGATGTTGCTGAAAATTTGTTTATGTTCATTCACCAAGGGTCCAATCATAGTGTGGCACATCTTCTTCCACACTGGTAGTTAGGGAGGGGCCTTGCCATAAACTGGTCTCTGGAATGCCACCCTAACTGATGTTCACTACAATTGTCTTAAAAGACAAATGGAAACATTTCTTTGGGCTCTTCTCTACTCGTCCTCCGACCATTCCTCCCGTCCTCTGAAGCCGGCTCACCTCTTGCCGTGAGGCTTCGGCCCCGGCTACGAGGTGAAGTCAGAGTTGTTGTTTCCTTTGAAGTCAGCGCTCCGCTACTCAGTCCTTGGACAAAGGCACTGAACACCATCTCAACGGTCAAGGAACTTCCACAACTTCGATAGGAAACCTTCCTCTCCTTTTGGCAACATTCACTTTCAAACTACCTTCAAACTTCCCGCTTATCGGAGACCCGATCACTTGGAAGAACTGAGAGAGAGAGCACTCCAGCTCACCGAACACTCGGTGGACTCACATGCATTCTTTTATACTCAACACAATGCAACCCATGCAAGTATAAATTCCATCGAAATTTAGATGCATTTAAGACTAGTAATCCTGTTTAAGGTGATATTGTTCTTTGCTGGCTCTCTGTAGTAATGTTTGTGAAATGCCATTCTGAACCCTTCCTTTCTCTTCTTTCTCCTTTTCTATTTCATTACCTGTCGTTATTTTGTACATGTGTTCTTTATCTAGTCGTATGTATTCGTAGTATCAATTATTAAAACCATTGTATCCTGATGTGTCGTTTACCTGCTGTTCGTGGCTGGTGTACGCCCGTCAAGCTCTCCTAGACATCCGCTTCTCTGTTGGGGATTCATTTGCGAACTTTCACACCATGGACGTGGAATGCCCACTTCACAAACCATACAAGCCTCCCCGAACCATCCTCCTGCACGATATCTGCCGGTGGCCGCTAAACACGAAACGAAACGAGGTAGCCGCGGAGGTTACATGACGAAACTGAAAGCTTATTTACACACTGTCATCTCTTTTGGACGCAGATCTGTAGCATGGCACCCGCGGGACGCGGTTTACCGATGTCTTCGTCCTGTTTTCCCTGTACATCTGAGTCTTGCTACTCAGATTGATCTCCGCAGTGTTGGCCGACGTGCCCGGCGCAACGGAGTAAATCACTGAAATCTGCGCTCATTGAGAAAAGCGCCGTCATCCAACGTGTCTATTCCTCCACCTAAGTTGGCGCTAATAAACGCCCGCTCCGTGGTGAATAAGACCTTTCTATTAAACGACTTCTACTCATCACACAACTTGGATTTTATGTTCATCACAGAATCATGTAGCCTGACAAGCCAGACCCACATCAAGATGCTTGGTCTGGAAACTCACCATAGACAGGGCTCAATCCGAGGGGCGGGACAAACGGTTGTCTTTCAAACTCCCTCTGCACGCGATAGGATAGTGCTACACCAACCAGAGCAATGAAGGTGAAGCAGAGCTCGCTGACTGATTAAACATTCACCGTATCCGGTCGGCAAAACTCCAAACACATCTTCCCTTTTTAAGAATGACTTCAGTGCTGCTCTTTGTTCTTTTCTCAGAGAAAAGCTTAACTCCAAGTCTTCCAGAGTCGCGGTCAAAGCTGATTCGAAAGACCGCCATCATTCACCAGTTTCTGTGTTTACTAGAAGCACGCAAACGCAACTCGGCCGTCGTCATTATGGCCCCGCCCGCCGACTTTATACACGACGTGATTGGGCAATCCAGATTTTGAGGAACACAGCTCAGAATGGTATTGAGAGTTCCTAGACGACACTTGCGGGCAAATTAAATTTGCTGCCGCTAGCGTGCGTCTAGATTTCTAGGCTAAGAATCATGGATAAAGGTCGGTGATTTAACTCCCTTATCAGAACTGGTTCCAGCAAACTGTACATCTTTTAACTCCCCTTGTCCTAATGGACGCGGGGGTGGGATTTTAACTATTTTAAATAACTCTTTCTCCTCACGCTGCCGGATGGTCCCTGCAGCGGCCTTCCCCAGCTTTGAAACTCAGCGTCTCCACCTAGATTGGAATGGTCCCATCCGTATAGGGGTGATATACCGCCCTCCACTCTTCACTAAGGATTTTATTCTGCAATTCACTGAGTTAATTGGCAACATTGCCACAAACTATGATCGCTTCCTTTTGATGGGCGACTTCAATATTCATGTCTGCTGTCATTCAAACTCCCTGTCGCAGGAGTTTCTTGACTTAATAGATGCTTTCAACCTACTGCAGTGGGTCAAAAACTCTACCCACACTCAGGGCCACACATTGGACCTTGTGTTATCTTATGGGATTGATGTCACTGATATTGTCATCTCTGATTTTCCTCTCTCTGATCACAAGCCTATTTTATTCTCACTGTCTCTTCTGGAACTTTCTCAACCTACTATTGGTCCTGTTATGTCACGGTTCTATTCTCCTCAGTTCAACACAAACGTCGACTTTACCGAGCTATGCTCTCACTGGAACTTGGACCAACCTTTATCTGAACTGGATGCAGATCAGCATCTTAGCCTTTTAAATTCTGCCTGGCTTAAAGTAGCAAACGTGACTGCTCCTCTTAAGCCTCACAAACCCAAACCAAAATCAGATATGTGGCAAAATTCTGACACTCGTCTCCAAAGACAAATATGTAGAAAGGCCGAACGCAAATGGAAATGGGACAGGCAAAGTGTCTCCTTCCGCATGTTCAAAGCCTCACTTACAGCATACCAGATCACAGCTAAATCAGCTAAAGCCGCATACTTCTCAAACTTAATTGAATCCAATCACTCTAACCCTAAATTCTTGTTTTCTGTCATTCATTCTGTTTTAAACCCATCTGCTAAATTGTCTGTTGCCTCAGATGCTCTATGTGAAGTCTTCCAGAGATTTTTTATTAACAAAATCACTACATTAAGGACCAGTATCTGCCCTAAATTAACCTTCCCCCTATTATGCCGCGTACCTCCTGTGTTTGGGATGCTTTTGTTCCCATAAACCTCCAGACACTGAAGGCTGTGAGCTCCAAGCTCAAACCATTGTTCTGCCCAAATGATATCATTCACCCGAGATTTTTAAAATTAATCACCAACACGGTGGGTCCAGGTATGGTATCCCTTATTAACAAGTGTCTTAGCACTGGATCACTGGCCAATCTTAAAGTGGCTACGATCACTCCTTTCCTCATGAAGCCTTCACTGGATCCTTCTGTTTTAAAAAACTACCGGCCGATCTCTGTCCTACCTTTTAATCTCCAAGTTATTGGAGAAAATCGTGTTGGATCAGCTCCAACACTTTTTGTCTAATAACTCTATATATGAGGTCTTTCAATCTGGGTTTAGGACTGCCCACAGCACTGAGTCCGCTCTCCTGCGAGTGCTAAATGACATTTATCTCTCCACTGACTGTGGAGACACTGTGGTTCTAGTTCTTCTAGATCTGTCAGCGGCTTTTGACACAGTTGACCACCCTACTCTGTTAGCTAGACTGGAGACGTGGGTGGGCATAAAAGGCTCTGTCCTGTCATGGTTTCAGTCTTACCTTACTGACAGAAAGTTTTTAGTAAAAATGGGAAACTTCTCCAGCTCCATGGCACCCCTGAGATGTGGTTTTCCACAGGGCTGTATTTTGGCTCCCTCTCTATTTTCTCTCTACATGCTACCTGTAAGGGACCAAGCAAGCCAAGGCACAAGGAACACCAGCTTTTGAATGAAAAAGTGGGTCTTTATTTTAACCCAAAAATAATAACTTTATAAACTCATAATTTCCATATAACAAACAAAACCACCAGTTGTTTCTGGGCCCCAATTTCTCGATAGAGTAGACCATTCGTAATCACATATCTGGCTGTATTGTCGTCTTGAGGCTTCTCTTTCACCTCTGCAGCTTTAGCAAAGCACTCCGCGAGACTGGAATCTTCCTGCTGCCTCTGCCTAATGTTGGTGGGCATCTGCAAGTTCACAGGTAAGTTAGAGGTCATATTTTCAGACGCCGTATGAGAAGCATACTTTACCCTCTCTTGTCTCTTTTCACTTCTAGACTTTTTCCTCTTTGGCACCCTGGCCTCAATCTCAATCTTTGTTCACTGTACTGATCAAAGAGGGTGATATAAACTCTCTTCTTACCAGAGTCTGGTCACTTCCAGTGTCAATCAAAGCAGTCAATTTCTCACCATTTATCTCCACATTTGCAGTTCTCAAAGAGCTTGGTGACTTTGTTACATGCCTACTAGGTATAAAGCATAGCTGTGTAAGCTGCGCAGATATCTTTGGACAATTTGGTTTAGTGTGTCCTTCTTGACCACACAGATAACATATGGGAGGTTGTTTAGGAGCAAAATTGAATTTGGCTGAAGTGGGTTTTCCCATGTAGGGCTTACCAGACCCCTCCACCTTCCTTTGTTGAAAGTGCACCACGTCAGGAGAACGGAAGTCTTTAACAGGTTTCCAAGCCCACGGCTTATTCTTTCCTCTGGCTGCAACAAACACATCTGCCAAATTCGCTGCTTCTGCTGCTGTTTTGGGATCCCTTTCCCGAATCCACACCTGGAGTTCAGGGGACAGCATTTTAAGATATTGCTCCAAAATGATGATTTCACTCACCTCCTCGACTGTTTTCGTCCTAGGCTGGATCCACTTGCCAAAGAGTTCTTTGAGACGGTTGTAGAGCTCCTTTGGACTCTCAGTTGGATCTACTGTTGAGGAACGGAACTTTTGTCGATAAGTTTCAGCATTAACATCATATTTCTTTAGAATGGCATACTTCACTTGGTCATAATCAGTAGACTCGTTCAGATCCATATTGACATAAGCTGCTCTTGCTTTACCAGTCAGCAAAGGGATTAAATGCCAAACCCAATCAGTTTTAGTCCATCTACAAGCCACAGCAATCCTTTCAAAAGTAACAATGAAGTGCTCTATATCATCAGTGTCACTCAACTTCTCCAATCGAGGTACCTGAGATAACGGTGGGCCTCTATTGTCCTGATTAAAATTTTGCTGATGAGCTGAAGCCACGGAGTGTCCATCAGAATCTGAAGGATCCCTATCAGGCCTTTCCTGGGCCTCCCGGCCACCATCAGATATGCGAACATTAGGAGAGGTGCGTGCTTGAACCTCCATTTGCAAAAGACTGAACTGGTGCTGGAGAGCCTTAAAATGTCGTTCTTGATCCACCTGTTCCTGCTGTCTTGCAGTCTCCCGGCCTTCCGTCCTGGCCATATGGGCTCGGAGCAGACTGGCTAACTCAGTCAATGAAACTTCTCCTGTTGCCTTGCCTCCTTCAGCTCCTTCTGCCACATCCTGGTCCTCCTCACCTCTTTCTTCGTCTTGCTGAAAGGGTGGAGCTTTGGGCACACTTTTCTTTAAGGCACGACTCATAATAACAGGAGAAAAAAACACAGCCACGAGGGGCAAAAAGAAAACAAACCAGCTTAGTGTCCTTGACTGACTGGAAACATCCCACCACTGCCACCATATGTAAGGGACCAAGCAAGCCAAGCACAAGGAACACCAGCATTGGATAAGAAAGCGGGTCTTTATTTTAACCCAAAAATAATAACTTTATAAACTCATAATTTCCATATAACAAACAAAACAACAAACAAAAAGAAAAGACAAACCAAACAGATGAGAAAGAAACAAACTAAAGCAACCACCCCTCAACTGAACAAAGAAACTGCTTATAAAGGAAAAGATGGGCCCATTACAAATTAAGAGGAAAACCAATAAACTTTACATTTAACATTAAACATCAAATGAATCAAAATTTAACTCAAAGAAAGAAATATATTCAATCAAGATCAAGGAAAGCAAAATTCAATCAAATATCATAAATATACAACTACATAAATCAATACATAAAGAAATCAAATTCTTTCTCCCCCGGGCAACCTCGGCAAATGGTAGATCCGGGCAGAACCAAATGGCTTAAATTCTGTTTCAACCGGACCTCTAATTTCTGTTGCGCCAGGATGCTGCTGGAGCGGACCACGTTTGAAAGTCACCACACCACACTTAAACTCAAAATAGAAATAAATGTAAATAACAAATACAACGTAACTAATTTGTGTGCACTACAAATCAGTAACAATGTCAATGTGTTGTAAAATATAACCAAATGCAAACTTAATAAAAAGATTAATAACTATTGTCTGTCTTGTGTGATTATTTTTATACTGAAATAACTGATTGCAAAAGATTAATCTTAAATGAATAAATGTGGTTTGTATTGTGTGTGTATGTGAGGTTGTGTGTGTGTTTTACCACTCTTTTGTGGCCACCACTCAGGCCCTCACACTACCGCTGGGCGCAATTTTTAGGAAACTATATTTTTCCACTTTTACGCAGAAGACACCCAAATTTACATTCCAATCAAGCGCAATAATTCTACAGCACTACACTCTCTTCATCTATGCTTAAAGGAGGTGAAGGCTTGGCTAGCTCAAAATTTCCTATCCCTTAATGATGATAAGACCGAGGTCAATTGTTTTCAGCCCAAGTGAAAGGTCTCAGTACACATGCCCAGACTTGGGGAGTCTATCTCCTTTTAAATCTACCGGAGTGCGGAACTTAGGTGTTCTTGTTGACCAGTCTTTAAAGTTTGATAAACACATCTCATCTGTAGTCTCATCTGGTTTCTATCAACTTCGCTTACTATCTAAAATCAAAGGCTTTCTCACTCCTATCACTCTGGAAATGGCGGTTCATGCTTTCATCACAAGTCGACTGGATTATTGCAACTCACTATATTGCGGTATATCAGTTTCTCAACTCTCCCGTCTTCAATTAGTCCAAAATGCGGCGGCCAGACTCATCCATAATTCACGCAAATATGATCATATCTCTCCCATCCTCAGATCTTTACATTGGTTACCATTCCGGCAGAGAATAGATTTCAAAATTCTTCTCTTCGTCTTCAAATCTTTACACAACCTAGCACCGGTTTATCTCTCTGAATTTATTCATCCGTACATTCCGTCCAGAAGTCTCAGATCCCACGACCAGGCGCTGCTGATAGTCCCTCATGTCAAACTTAAGCATAGAGGGGAGCATGCTTTTGTGGCGACAAAGCCTCGTCTGTGGAACACCATGCCTCTGGAGATCAGAACTGCTTTGCTACTCTCTGTTTTTAATTCTCTGGTCAAAACATATCTATTCTTGTTAGCATATTGATTAATTATCTTAGACTGTTCTTATTATTTTACATTTGCTTCTTGATTCTATTCTTAATCTTAGCTTAGTTGTTCTCTATGTTCTTATGTATGTTTTGCTGCTTTTATTTTTATATGCTTGCTCTGTAAAGCACTTTGGTCTGTCTTGCGGCTGTTTAAATGTGCTATATAAATAAATGAACTTGAACTTGTATACATGTTTAATTGTCATTGTTACTGCTCACAAAACATAAGTCACTTTAATGTTCAGATCTAGCTACAGCTCTCATGAGTATCTTTGAATACTTTAACTAATATCCCAATAGCTCGGAAAGTTTATTCTATGTGTCCAGAAGAGTAACCTTCCCAGAGATTTGTTAGAAAGAATAAAAGCGTTGAGAGTTGAAAGAGATTGTACTGATCGTTCGTTAAAAGAATGGATCAGATGAGTTTTGAATTAATTATTTACAGGTTATTCTGAAATGATTTAATATATATTTGTTAATTGCAATCCATTGTTGTTAACCAAATTTATATTGCTTAAATACCTAGGTTAGGTATGTCCTATTGGGTAATTTGAAGATTTATTGTTTGATCATAACCAGTTATGATTAATAATAAATAATTAAATATTAATCC
Source organism: Pseudorasbora parva (assembly GCF_024679245.1). Lineage (NCBI taxonomy): Eukaryota > Metazoa > Chordata > Actinopteri > Cypriniformes > Gobionidae > Pseudorasbora > Pseudorasbora parva. The sequence goes on from NC_090179.1 coordinate 46,564,992, forward strand.
CCATAATTCCCTATTGAGCTAATTTAATTTATTAATATATATGTAGCCCAGTCGCTACAGTTTAAAGTTCAGTTCAGTTTTTCAGTGCTGTTGCTATGATTGTAAAAAACTGAAATAACACAATAAATAAATATCGGTTCTATATCGGTTATCGGCACAAACATACAAGTAATCGGTATCAGTTATAAAAAAATCAATATCGGTCGATCACTACTTTTAAGTTTGGGAGCAATGGACTTTAAATGGAGGGACAGAAATCTCTCAGCTTTCATAACAATATCTTCACTTGTGTTTGGAAGTTAAATGAAACGACGTGTGAGGTCTTGATGACAGAATTTACATGTTTGGATGATGTATACAGTAAAGCTGAGCCTTGGATAAAAGAAATATATATCACATATTGTCACAATTTTATATTGAAGACAGTAAATTATGATAAACAATGATTATTGTGTTTATAGTTTATAGTTAATATCTCACACTATATGCACTCCTGTAATTTTCACCAGCAAAAAAATTAGATAAAATAGAACGTGAACTAATGAGTATTTATATATATTTCATATTGACAGCATTGTGTTATTTATTTATTTAGTGTAAGTGCTCATGTTTAGCTTTGGAGATAAATTTAGACTTAATGTGTGTCATTGTTCTCTACAGGTTGATGAGCTGTGGTGTTTCAGATGAAGGTTGTGCTGCTCTGGCTTCAGCTCTGAGATCAAACCCCTCACACCTGAGAAATCTGGATCTGTCTGAGAATAATCTAGGAGACTCAGGAGTGAAGCTGCTCTCTGCTGGACTGGAGAATCCTCTCTGTAAACTGGAGACACTGAGGTAAGATCATACGTGACTCTGATATGAAACTGAGTCTCTGTGTGTGACGAGCAGGGCGGGCGAGAGCCGTGAGAGAACGGTGTGAGGCAGGTGGAGTGATTGCAAATGAGCATCACCTGCGCATCACACTGTGAATTTTATCATTTTAATTTATTCATAAAGTAACAAGATGGAAAAGAGGAATCAAACTATTGTTACATTTCGAGCTGTCACTAACGATTATTTTGGAGAGACTGAGGTAAGATCATAAGTGACTCAGTGATGGTCAGTTGCGACCGTTTTCCCCTCTGTCCCAAAAACACATGCATATAACATGCTGCATATAGTTTACATGATAAAAGTAACCTTAAAGTTAAGATATGCCTCTGGGTTTAATCATTTAAATGGCCCGGTGAAGTTTGGGCAGAAACTTTTGGCAGTGATGTGCTTTCATGCATTTCATTTATTTTTTCACAGCGCAGGATGTCATGTGGTGATAATGAAACTCACGGAACTCTTCACTTCATGATTTTATGCTGAAATTTGTAATTATTCATGTTAACCAGGTCAGTTTTATGATGAATTATGCACTGTGGCTTTAATTCAGCGTGAGCAGCGCGGCAAAAATAGACTCTGCTCTGAAACGATCGCGGCACTGCCTCTTCTGCTCTGCTCCTGCGACGCCTCTGCGTGCGGTGTGAATGCTCTAATCTGTTAACATGGGCGCCGAAAAAACACACGCTGCTTACGCCCTGATAACGCGTGCAGTGTGAAACCGGCCTAACAGTTCAATAAACCATGGAGATGTGTACAAACTAGTAATGGGCGATATGAATAATATGCAATATGAACAATACAAAATTGGCCTACGATAGAGATTTTACTTCTATTGCACTATTGCGATAATGTGTGTTGATGATGCAATCTACCCGTGAAACTTAGAGCCACGATCTGCAACTGACTGCATCGCATCATCAAAAATCATAATAATCAAACTAAATCATAAAGATTATTAATGTTAATAATAATATAGGGAGCCCACAACACCAAAAAACATTCAAACATATATTGTCCCTGTTTTTCAATTAATAGATAATAACAAATTAGATTTTCAGTGGTATTTGAACCACTCGAATAGGAAATGTCCGCGGTTTCCACTTCAGGAATCAGGTCACTTTATTGTATGTTATTCGTTTTGTATCCTTCTGTTACCACATCCATCCCGCACTTTTGAAAAGTTTGCTACGCCCCTGATTCGAGGCCAAATCGCCCATCCCTAGTACAAACTCTGACACACATGCTCACACACACTCTCTCTTACACACACACACACACACACACACACACTGTCACAAATACATACACACTCACTCACACACAAACGCACGCACACACACACACACTCACTCACATTTACTATACTCGCATTTACAACTATAAATGTGCAATCTGTACAATGTAACATTGATTACACCCACACACACACATACACACATTTTACATTTTTGTCAGTTCTTGCTTTCCTGGGAATCGAACCCATGACCTTGGCGTTGCTAGCGCCACGCTCTACTGTTTGAGCTACAGGAAAGCATAGGCGTAATGGTTTTTATACTGTACAAACCGTATTTTCTATCCCCTTACACAGCCCCTAAACCTACCCATCACACACACACACACACACACACACACTCACTCACTCACACACACACACTCACTCACTCACTCACTCACTCACTCACTCACTCACTCACTCACTCACTCACTCACTCACTCACACACTCACACACTCACTCACACACTCACTCACTCACACACTCACACACTCACTCACACACTCACACACTGCCCCTAAACCTACCCATCACAGGAAACATTCTGCATTTTTACTTTCTCTAGAAAACATAATTTAGTATGTTTTTAAGGCCATTTTAATTATGAGGACATTCTATATGTCCTCATAAACCACATTTATGGTGTCACACATACAGACACACCCTCACAAACACACTCTCTCTCTCTCTCTCTCTCTCTCTCTCTCTCTCTCTCTCTCACTCTCTCTCTCTCTCTCTCTCACTCACTCACTCACTCACACACACACACACACACACAGTCACGCACACTGTCACATGCACACTCAGTCACATACACACTCACTCATGAACACAGTCACACAAACAAACACACTCACAAACTCACACGCAAACACACACACATACACACAAGCACACTCACAGCATCACACACTCTCTCAACTGCACTGGTTACCAACGGCTGCTCGCATCAAATTCAAGGCACTAGTTCTCGCCTACAAAACAACCACTGACTCTGCACCAGTATATCTAAACTCACTTGTTCAGACTTACACACCCTCCAGAAGCTTGCGTTTTGCGAGTGAGCGGCGCCTCATGGTTCCATCCCAAAGAGGCATGAAATCGCTCTCACGGACATTTTCCTGGACCGTTCCCACCTGGTGGAATGACCTGCCGATCTCAATTCGTGCTGCCGAGTCTGTAGCCATTTTTAAAAAAACATCTTAAGACACATCTTTTCCAATTGCACTTGACCAATACAGAATAGCACTTACTGATCACCACAGCAACGACCAAAAAGCGCACACTCCTGGATCATATCTACGTCTGTCATCCGGATTTGTCCAGTTTTCTGTATTTTGCGTACGTGAGTTTTTGTTGTAGATGGCTATTGCTGCGCGTTTAGCTAGAATGCCATACAAAACCAACCCATTGGGCCACTGAATCCGCATTAACGACAACAGCTGAGGCAACAGCCTTATTCCTAATGGGTTGTTATCATCGCTATCAAAATCCAGTGTTCTGTATTTTGCGTACGTGAGTTTTTGTTGTAGATGGTTATAAAAAAATAAAAAAAATTGTGTACTGTGCTAATTAACTGAGACTTCTTATAGCTCTTACAGGTTGTTGGCTTTGTTTGTCTCGTTGCTTCTATTGCTCTCCCCTTTTTTGTAAGTCGCTTTGAATAAAAGCGTCTGCTAAATGATTAAATGTTAATGTAAATGTGTGTCATTGTTCTCTACAGGTTGGTGAGGTGTGATGTCACAGATGAAGGTTGTGCTGCTCTGGTTTCAGCTCTGAGATCAAACCCCTCACACCTGAGAGAACTGGATCTGTCTGAGAATAATCTAGGAGATTCAGGAGTGAAGCTGCTCTCTGCTGGACTGGAGAATCCTCACTGTAAACTGGAGAAACTGAAGTAAGATCATACGTGACTCTGATATGAAACTGAGTCTCTGTGTGTGACGAGCAGGGCGGGCGAGAGCCGTGAGAGAGCGGTGCGAGGCCGGTGGCGTGATTGCAAATGAGCATCACCTGCGCATCACACTGAGCTGTCACTTAGTTATTTTAGTAATCGAGTATTCGGTCGATTATTTTGATGATTAATCGAGTAATCGGATTTTTTTTGTGGTAATAAAAATAGACATAAGCAAACAATGGCCTTTAAAAATGATTTAAGGAGCATATTGCAGGTTATTTTTTTTTTAAATAAACATATAACCTTCCATATGAAATTCCATATGAAAAGGTAATGCAGGATTTAAAATGTTTTTAAAAGACATAAGAGCACAAATTTAGCAGATAAAGTAGCCATTTCGTTGGCTGTTTATAAAAAACGCTGTTTTTTTTCAACATCGCGTCATATTACGTCACGACGGAGTCGTCTGCCAAGCTGCATTGGCTCAGTGCAGAATAGGTTGGTATTCTGTAGTAATCAGTGTATTTTCGGTAGTTTTTCTATTTAAATTTATCATTGTCATGGAAAATTTTTGTGTCCAGCCTGTCAGGACATTGAGTCCAAAGGTTTCCTAAAAAAAGAAAAGCTGCATTGTGGCGTTTTGTGCAGGTGAAGAGACGGTACTTCACTTCTGCATCTGCTTTGACACACGCGGTGGTGTGTGTGTGTGTGTTTAAAGGATCACAATAACACATTATACTGTCTGTGGCTCAGCCGCGGCGGAGTGTGACGGCCGGTCGCGGATCCATCAGACGATCAGCTCGGAGAAACTGTGTGAACTGAGCACCGTAACTGAGGCGATCCGGGCGAACACATACACACGAGCGTTTGCGTTAAACAGAGGCTGGAGACTCAAAACAGAGACTCGATGTTGCTGCTAGCTTTAGTTAGAAAACATTACATGTGTGCAAATGATTTGTTGAGAAGCATAGAACAGCAGCCTTTTCAACAGAAACAACCAGAGAGGGAGTGAGAGTGCACGTGCGTGTGTGTGCGTGCGTGTGCGTGCGTGTGCGTGCGTGTGCGTGCGTGTGTGTGTGTGTGTGTGTAAAAAGGCACTGTATGGTTGCAGCAATTGAGCTATAGCATAATAATACTCATAGATCTAGCCTGTGACATTGTTGTGCATGATTTGGCAATAGGGGACAGCCATGCTGGAGAAAATCAAGCCGACTCCCGAATTTTTTGATTTTGTATGTTTAAAAAATATCGTGAGATAGGGAGGTGCGAGAAACGTGCTCGACTCGTCGTGTTTTTCCACACATGCTGCGAGCCACGACCATACGAGCATCCACAATGTTCACGCGAGGGAAAAACATTCTGCGAGCTCGTAAGGTTATGTCAGCAAAAACAGCACCGGATAATGTTACGCCCCGCGCCCGGCTTTAAAGTCTAATGTGGACGGCGAGTGTGACTTAAGCCAGATGGTCTGAACTTATTATTAGTTTCTGTTATTGGTATCAATACTCCTAGATGAGCAATACCAGCTTTGCGATTGCCTGATAGATGATAATTATCTGCAAAGTATTGTAATCTGAGCACAGTGTTAGCGTATAATGTTATGAGCCTCTCTCACCTGGTCTGTTTTCCACTGTTTCTCCTCACACAGCAATTCAAATCATCTCCTCTAATCGTTGTTCTGTCTAATCCTGGCCTGTCCCTTATTGTGTGTCATAATTGCAGGGCTGTGGTCTGCCATATGAATATTAATAAACATTTATAATTTCCTCAGCTTTCGAACTGCCATGGCGATCCATTGTTTTCCTATGGTTTAAAGTCACTGCACTCCCTCTCGTTATGTCACTTCTGGTTTGCGCATTTTTAGATGCGGAAGTAAAATTTTCTCACAAAAACGACTCAAAAAGTCTTATTAGCGTATTTATTGTATAAATACGTTAAGTATATTGTAAAATCTAGGTCCTACATTATTTTTCTATACACTGACTCAATGGAATCTCTAACCTGCAATATGTTCTTTAAAATGCAAAAATAATAACAATGGGTCAATAATATTTTGTTCTAAAAGTATCAAAGTAATCATATAGTTTTATACAACAACACTGTTGAAATAAATAATATAATATAAATTGAGACGTACTCTTTACAACCGCTTACAAATCATTAAACGCTGTTGTTGGTTATTTAAAATATCTAATGGATGAACTCCTCTTGAACATTTTACTACTTGTGACGACCTGAGGAAGGAGGACCCAAAAGCAGAAGAATGCTTAACTTCAATTTATTGAAACAATAATAAAGACAGTCCAAACCGCAAGAGCCCAAAACAGCTCAGAACTGAAGAGAATGGTCAGGCAGGCAGGAGGTCAGAATCCAGGACAATCAAATACAAATCATGAGGCGAGAATCAGTGTCAGACAAGCAGGATAGTCAGACGAGGAGCAAACAAAACCAACAGAGACATCCCAACTGACGATCAGAAACAGGCAGGTGTTCACAGCAGAAAGCAGTCCGGAAAGGCCAACGGTAACCCAGAACAATCCAAACTCCAGCGTCAGTAACAGTCCAAATGTTCAGCAGTAAGAGAGCCGTCCAACACTGATTATGCCTACTGGACCTGTAATTAGATTACACATTATTTTGTATGTTTTAGTAAAATTATGAAATGATTTACACTTGAATAGTTTAATTAAACAGCAATATTAAATGTAAATACACATTCTGCATTTTTACTTTCTCAAAAAACTAAAGATTTATAAGCCTTTTGTAAAGTGGGGACATGGGTAATGTCCTCATATTTCACCCTCTCCTGTAATACCTGTGTCATACCCATGGCATTATACACATTTGTGTCCTCATATGTCACAAAAGCATGCCCACACAACACACATACACACACTCATAAAGACACTCACTCACAAACACGCACACACAGCCATACACACACACACACACACACACACACTCACAAACTCTCACATAGTCACATACACAGACACACACACAGTCACAAACACACTCACTCACAAACACACACACATTCACACGCGCACAAACACTCTCACACACACAGTCACATACACTCACAAACTCACAGAGACCCTCACAAACACACACACACAGTCACAACTCACACACATTGACACAGACATACGACACACACAGTCACATACACACACACAGTCACATACATACACACACAGTCAAACACAGTCACAAACACTCACTCATGAACACATACAGCCACACACACACACACCAACAGTCACATACACACACAAACACAGACAAGCGTGTGCACACACACAGACATGCGGGTGCACACACACACACACACACACACACACACATACAAACTCAGTCACACTCACAAACACAGACACACACGCATGCAAAAAACAGTTACATACACACACTCACACACAGTCACATACACACTCACATACACACTCACTTACTCACAAACACACACAAACACTCACAAACTCACACACATACACAACACACACACACTCAGTCACAAACACACACACACACACACACATTCACTCACTCACACACTCACTAACTCACACACACAGTCACATACACATGCTCACACACTCACACACACACTAGAGCTTGCATAGACTAGTCGAGTAATCGAGAGATCGACTACTTCAACCTCTAGTCGATGCTGTCGGAAACAATCGACTACTCGATTGCGTGCATTTATTATGAATGAATTCAAAATGGCGAACGTCAGCAACAGACACCACACATCAGATGTGTGGAAGTATTTAATCAAGGAGGACAAACATGTTGTAATTTGCCAACTTTGTAAGACTACTTTAAAATACAACAGCAGTACGACAGCAATGCATAACCACCTACGAATGAAACATCCGACAACAAAGGCAAATGATAGTGAGAAGCACACCACAAAGCAAACGAGCATTGGTGAATTCTGTAAACGCCCCATTACAGAGAGGAGAAGACAGGTAATAACAGATTTTCTTGTGGATTTTATAGTGAAGGATATAAGACCACTATCTGCAGTTTCAGGAGAGGGATTCAGGGGAATTATCAACTTCTTTGAACCCAGTTACACCGTTCCATCGAATGCTACCCTGTGGAAAACAATCGGCCACAAATACGACTCTCTAAAAGCGGACATTGCGTCTGAAATGAAAGGCAAGAACGTCTCTCTCACTACTGATCTCTGGACTTCTTGTACCATGGATCCATATATAACAATAACCAGTGTTGTGCAAGTTACTTCCAAACTGTAATTTATTATAGATTACTTATTACTGCTATTTAAAAGTAATTCATTACATTACAATATTACTGTCTCAGAATTGTAATACGTTACATTACTCCTGTATTACTTTTGAGTTACTTTCACCAAAATAACTTCAGAAGTAGCTCTTAACATTCTAAAATGTAGGACTAGAGCATTTTTCATTCAGTAGAAGGCGATATGATGAAGCATAATGACATGGGCTATCCAGGCTAACAATAGAGAATTGGCTAAAAAGTGAATGCTCAAGACAATGCAAGAAATCATGACGACCCAACTCTGTTATAAGTATTATTTTAGAGGTAAAGTGATTATCTGGCAATATCTGGGAATAGCTTCTGTTCATAGACACAACAGAACTGTGTAAACTCTAAGTTATGACAAAATGCGCATTTGTTCTTTTCTTATTGTTGCGACATATTTGCGAGATAGTTATTTCGGTTTTAGAAAAAGGTTGTATTTGACTGCATTTGCTACATTCCTACGTTCTTGTCCTTATCTCTGATAAACTAAGCAATGCGCATCCATCTCACGAATGTACAGTAGGGATGAGACGGTGGGGACATTTTCCCACCGGTTAATCAAAGTTTGATGACATCACCGGTATCTGGGCTTTTAAATCACTAGTCTATCTAACCGAAGGGAACATGCGCACTGCCGCTTGGGCATTAATAACGGGAGCGAATGCAAAGCAAGTGCTTTCAAAGAATTCCTATAAAAGGGAACGCAAAGGGGGGGAACGCAATCGTTACTGGAAATGTACCGAGTAAAATATTACTGAAAATTCATTAGTAATGCCTTACACTACTGCGTTACAGCAAAAAGTAATAAGTTACTGTAATGTATTACTTTTGTAATAGGTTACTCCCAACACTGACAATAACTGCTAACTACATCAGTGACCTATGGGAGTTGAAATCAAGGGTATTGGGCACCATTATCATGCCAGGGAGACACACTGCTGTCAACATTGCGCAGAAGCTCACAGAAACCGTTAATGAGTGGGAGTTGTGCACATTCTGCACCGTTCATGACAACGCAAACAATATGAACTTGGCCATGGAAATCTGTGAGGCCTTGCCCCACCACATTGGTTGCAGCGGACACACGTTACAGCTTGCCGTTAAGGCAGGTTTGGATTTACCTGTGGTCTCAAAGGCCGTTGATGCTGCGAGGCGTGTCGTCAGTCACTTCCGTCACTCTTCAGTGGCGACCCGCGCACTAAAAGCACGTCAAGAGCAGCTATCCATCAGAGGGAGAAAACTCAAAAGGGATTGTGCAACTAGATGGAATTCCACGTTCGACATGTTGGATCGGCTTTACGAGCAGAGAATCCGAGTGCAAGCTGTACTCGCCGACGAAGCAGTAACTAATGTCCAGTATCGAAAAACTCTGGCAATAAAGTCATCTTGCTGGGATCTGATTGAACAGCTGCTTCCCATACTGAGTCCGCTTGCGAAGGCAACAACAATCATGTGTGGAGAGCTGCACGTCGGCCTGTCCTTTCTATATCCAGTGATTATCAATCTGACTGAAAATACTCTGCGGCCCAGCACGGGTTACCTCACAGCCACTCAGACATTCAAAGAGATGGGTCGGAAACAGCTGGTGATGCGGTTTAAACTGGACTCTGAAACGGTAGCCACATCCCTACCTATTAGCGCGTGGATGTTGGATCCACGGTTTAAGCGTTTGCTATTTTTACCAGAAAAAGCCAGAGAGGATGCCAAAGCCCATCTCGCCGATTTATTGCATGACAGTGAGACAAAGAACTCAGAAACTTCAGGTGAGCTGATAATTTTTTTGATGCATACTTGATGCGTATTTCACTATCACAACAGGTGCAGCGGAGGTTGCCGACTGCAGCGGGACAACCACTGCGTTGCCCAGAGAGCATAAAAAACCAAGACTCGAGGCTGATCTCGAGGAGCTCTTTGGATGTAACTACAAAAGCCGCAATCCGACGACAAAGCAGCCAACTACCAGTGAAGATGAGATTCAGGATTTTTTTCAGATGCCTGACATTCCCACCTTGGGGAATCCTCTCGAATGGTGTGCATCTAATGAACACCGGTTTCCTCGGCTATCCAGGCTGGCTAAATCTTATCTTGCTGTCCCTGCCACCAGTACACCAAGTGAAATAATTTTTTCCTTGGCCGGCAACACCGTCACAAGGCAAAGATCGAGCTTGCATCCCTCTCACGTCGATGCGCTTGTATTTCTGAATGCAAACCAGCGATCCATGAGCTCGACCAAAGATTGCATGTGGCGAGAGGACAATAGCGACGATGAATAAACTTTCAAGCTAGTTGAAGTAAGATTATATTAGGCCTAGTTATTCGTTATTACTGTTGAAATGAAATATAAATGTTGAATATGGCCTACTATAAAACAAATAAATGAAATGTACCCATGTTTGAACTGTTTTGCTAGATGAATACGCATTCACAGAGTTTTGAAGAATGCTGCGCGTGTTATTTCTATGAATTTCTCTTTTACACGTGAAATTCAAATGTAACGTTTTTTTATTATTTTGTAGTGTAATGTTTTTTACATGTTTTTTTTTTTTTTTTTTACAATTTATGTAACGTTATGTTAATTGTTGCATTCGGCTGTTGGAAGAACTTTTCTGAATTGATTGAAGTAAAATTTGTTAACGTTATTACTGCTGAAAACTTTGTTCTTGTTATAGGCTTACTGCTGAAAACTCGAGAAATATTACATTTGTTATTATAAGTTATTAAATTGTTAGGCTACTGTATGCATTTAGCCATGCACATAACGTTTTCATATACGACGAGAATGATTGCAATGTCGGGGTCAGGCGCGGCTATTTATTTGGCTTTAATCGTAATTATAATGTTTTGGGAGTTTTAATGTAATTGTTGCATTAGGCTATGAATTAATAAACATTTATTGAACTATTTAATGTCTTTTCATTTGCTGTAGCATGAACCACGAGTAGTCGAGTAACTCGGTTATTGTTTTGATTTGTAATAGACTAGCAGAAATCAGTAGTCGTGCAACCCAAAACACACACACACACACACACACACACACCCACACACACAGTCACATACACACTCAGTCACACAAACACACCCACTCTCGAACAGTCACACAAACACACACACACACACACACACACACAGTCACATACACACAGTCACATACACACACAGTCACATACGCACGCACACACATACCCACACAGTCACATACGCACACACACACATACCCACTCTCAAACACACACACTCACTCACGAACAAACACACACACACATGCAAACACTCACAAACTCGCACGCGCAAACACACATATATGCACACACACGAACATGCACACAAACTCACACACACACAGTCACATACACACACGCTCACAAACTCGCACGCGCACACACACACGCACAGACATGCGCGGAAACACAGACAGACATGCACACTCACACACAGTCAAATACACACACACACACTCAAAGACACTCACTCATGAACACACAGTTACACACACACACACACAGTCACATACACATTCAACATACACATAACACAGTCACATACACCGATACACATGCACACACACACACGCACACACTGTCACATACACCCTCACTCACTCACGAACACACACACAGTCACACACACAAACTCACTCAAACACACTCTCACAAACTCAGTCACATGCACACACACACAATCACAGTCACACTCAGACACACTCAGTCACATACACACACAGTCACACTCATTCACACACACACTCACACACACACACACACACAGACACACACACACAGTCACACACACAAACTCACTCAAATACACACAAGCTCAGTCACATACAAACACACACAGTCACATTCAGACACACACATTTACATACACACACAGTCACGCTCATTCACACACACACACACACACACACACACACACACAACAAACTCTCTCACACACACACACACACAGTCACATACACACTCAGTCACATACACACTCACTCACAAACAAAGTCGCACAAACACACACACACACAGTCACGTACACACACACACACATGCGTGCACACATGCACACAGTCACACTCACATACACACACAGTCGCACACGTTTGTTTTTGTGAAATATGGGGACATTCCATAGGCGTAATGGTTTTTATACTGTACAAACCGTATTTTCTATTCCCTTACACTGCCCCTAAACCTACCCATCACACACACACACACACACACACACACACACACACACACACACACACACACACACACACACACACACACACACACACACACACACTACCCCTAAACCTACCCATCACAGGAAACATTCTGCATTTTTACGTTCTAAAAAAAACTCCTGTGTGATTTATAAGCCTTTTGAAAAGTGGAGACATGGGTAATGTCCTCATATTTCACCCTCTCCTGTAATACTTGTGTCATATCCGTCATTATACACATTTGTCCTTATATGTCACAAAAACATGCCCACACAACACACATACACACACTCATATAGACACTCACTCACAAAAACGCACACACTCGCAAACACACTCACAAACTCACACACACACAAACACACATATATACACTCATACACAGTCACACATACAGACACACCCTCACAAACACGATCTCTCTCTCACACACACACACAAACACACACACACACACACAGCATCAAACACACACTCTCTCTCTTTCTTTCTCTCTCTCACACACACAAACACACACACACACACTCTCTCTCATACACAAATACACTCACACACACACACACACACACACACACACACACACACACACACACACACACACACTTTCTCTCTCACTCTCTCATACACACACACTTTTTCTCACACACATTGGGTTTCCATGTTTTATGGGTCTTTCCACAGAAATAATGTTGTTATACTGTACAAACTGTATATTCTCTCCTGTAATCCTAACTGATGTATTTTAACAACGTGAACTAATGAGTATTTATATATATTTCATATTGACAGCATTGTGTTATTTATTCATTTAGTGTAAGTGCTTATGTTTAGCTTTGGAGATAGACTTAATGTGTGTCATTGTTCTCTACAGGTTGGTGAGGTGTGGTGTCACAGATGAAGGTTGTGCTGCTCTGGCATCAGCTCTGAGATCAAACCCCTCACACCTGAGAGATCTGAATCTGTCTGATAATAATCTAGGAGATTCAGGAGTGAAGCTGCTCTCTGCTGGACTTGAGAATCCTCTCTGTAAACTGGAGAAAGTGTGGTAAGATCATACGTGACTCTGATATGAAACTGAGTCTCTGTGTGTGACGAGCAGGGCGGGCGAGAGCCGTGAGAGAACGGTGTGAGGCCGGTGGAGTGATTGCAAATGAGCATCACCTGCGCATCACACTGTGAATTTTATCATTTATTTATAAATTAAATTAAATTTAATTACATTTATTCATAAAGTAACAAAATTGGAAAGAGGAATCAAACTATTGTTACATATAGAGCTGTCACTAACGGTTATTTTAGTAATCGAGTAATCTGTTGATTATTTTGACAATTAATCGAGTAATCAGATTTTTTGTGGTAATAAAATAGACCTAAGCAAACAATGGCCTTTAAAATGATTTAAAATACAAAAATAATAACAATGGGGCAATAATATTTGGTTCTAAAAGTATCATAGTAATCATATAGTTTTACACAACAACACTGTTGAAATAAATAATATAATATATTGAGACATACTCTTTACAACTGCTTACAAAGCATTAAACGCTGTTGTTGGTTATTTAACCCTTTTGAACCTGAAGCTAAAAAGGGGCGTTTTCACATATTTTGTTTTTTTGACTGTAGAACAGAATGTGCTAACCTCAAGTGCAAGGTGTTATTTTTTTTTGAAGACAACTGGCTTTCAATAAATTACAGTTATTGACCCTCACTGTATGTGGTAAGTTTGAAAATAGAATTTAAATAGGCAAAAAATGCAAAAACGGGAAAACATTTTACTGCTTTTTATTGAGAAAAAAAAATCAAAAACCCACTGAACGAAAGAATCTAACACTTTAAACTTGAAGAATAACTATAATACATATATACAAGTCTTTTTGTGGTACTGGGTTGCAGAGTTTTCACTCAGGAGCCTTTTTCTTTACCCCACGGCCCCTCTGAGGTGGTGTTGTGGAGGGCCTGTTTGCTTTTGTATAAGCCACACTGGGAAAAAAACAAAACAAGCTTGTATTACAAACTCACAATATATTTATGAATGTATTTTCCATTATAAAATAATACATTAGTTAAAACAAAATTGTAAAAAAAAACCTATTAAAAAATAACAATGAAGTAATAATAAAAAATTATTACTTACACACCTGCCAACACATTCATGTACACATATCACACACATGCAAACACATGAACGGATACACATGCATGCAAACACATGAACAACACACGCAAACACATGAACAACAAACGCAAACACATGAACACACGCAAACACATGAATGTAGCGCATGTAAACACATGAACGGACACACATACACATGCAACACATACGCACATGTACACAAACGCACACACACTATGATGTGTGAAACAGTGGTATTTGAACTAAAACATTGAATCTCTGCCTATTTCACCGACATTTCTCACAGTTTCAGCATAGAAAAGACAAGCTTCACTTCCCAATCCATGTCTAGATCAAGGATAGCAACAAATGCCTCCTCAACATCTGAATATGCAGTCTCTGGGTCTGAAGAGTCCCTCTCAGACGCCTTCCAAGTGTCAAAGATAAACTCAATAGCCTCCTATCTTGTATACACTGTCTTCGCCATGTTTTTGTCCGTTTTTAATTGTGTTTTGTAATCTAAATATCCTCTAAAACTGCTGCGCTCCGTATGTCCGTTCAAATCGCCCCTTCCCACTCCCCCACGAAAGCCGCGGTGATTTGCCGATGGAAAACATGACATTACCGTAATAATTATTATGATAGTGCAAAGGGTTGAAGAGTTACGGTAACTTCAATACAGCTTGGTTAGCTGTGTTGTCGACGACACGTTCGGTTTTAAAGGGTTAAAATATCTAATGGATGAACTCCTCTTGAACATTTTACTACTTGTGACGACCTGAGGAAGGAGGACCCAAAAGCAGAAGAATGCTTAACTTCAATTTATTGAAACAATAATAAAGACAGTCCAAACCGCAAGACCCCAAAACAGCTCAGAACTGAAGAGAATGGTCAGGCAGGCAGGAGGTCAGAATCCAGGACAATCAAATCCAAATCATGAGGCGAGAATCAGTGTCAGACAAGCAGGATAGTCAGACGAGGAGCAAACAAAACCAACAGAGACATCCCAACTGACGATCAGAAACAGGCAGGTGTTCACAGCAGAAAGCAGTCCGGAAAGGCCAACGGTAACCCAGGACAAACCAAACTCCAGCGTCAGTAACAGTCCAAATGTTCAGCAGTAAGAGAGCCATCCAACACCGATTATGCCGATTGGCTAAAAGTCATGGAAATGTATTGGTAGAAATCTGTACGAACACACAAACACACACACGCGCGGTTGTTTTTCTGAAATGTGGGGACTTTCCATAGGTGTAATGGTTTTCATACTGTATTTTTTATTCCCCAACACTGGCCCTACCCCTGAAACTACCCATCTCACACACACACACGGACTCACTCACACACAGTCACATATACATACACACACAACCACAGACACACACACAATCACAAGCAAACACTCTCTCTCTCTCTCTCTCTCTCTCTCTCTCTCTCTCACACACTCACTCACACACTCACTCACTCACTCACTCACTCACTCACTCACTCACTCACTCACTCACTCACTCACTCACTCACTCACTCACTCACACACACACACACACACACACACACACACACACACACACACACACACACACAAACACACACACACACACAGAGACAGGGCCGGGCCCTGACCAATTTGTTGCCCTAGGCAAGATTTTACTTGGTGACCTTTTATCAAGGTTTTTATATGTTGGTTGTGTTTTTATAATTAAAATAAATAAATAAACACACACACACACGCACACACAAACACACGCTGCCCCTAAACCTCTACCCATCACAGGAAACATTCTGCATTTTTACTTTTTCAAAAAATCGTATCCTGTATGATTCATAAGCATTTTGAAAAGTGCGGACCGCTGGCTGGTTCCCACAATGTAATATAAACATGGACACACGCACACACACACATATATATATATATATATATATATATATATATATATATATATATATATATATATATATATATATATATATATATATATATATATATATATATATATACATACAAAAATGTGTGTATACGTATATCCTCCACTAAACTACGCATGCTCATGTTTTTACCTTGAATTAAACTTTTTAAGAAATGTTTATATTTATTGTGCATTTTATTTTATTTTTTTAGCTATTTTAGATAAACTTGTATATAAATATCATTACTAATTTCAGAAAATAATTTTTTATGAACGCCATATATCCCCTCACAATTGCACAACTGAGTAAAAACATTAGGCTATTTAAAAAAATATATGGTTCTAAACAATTGTCATGATTTTTTACAGATTCTGATCACCCAGAACAGCTGCTTACATAAAGTTTAAGATAATAATAACTGGAATTAATTAGCAAACATTCATATTTAGATAATGCATTTAGATAAACTGTTCATTCATTTCATCACTTTACCGCTGTGTTTATCCCCTTATTCTGTATCTTTCCTGTATCAGAGGGCTTCGGTCTTTTTGACACATTGGCTACCCGTCATAAACAATTAGGCAACTTTCACTGGTGCGAGCGAACAAGCACATTCCTGTCTGTAAGATGCGCGAGAGGCGACGCGACAACAAATTCCCAACGTTAAACTGATTGAAACGCGCGTTCAATGTCGGACACTCTAAAGCACTCACTGGGCAGGAGGAGATCGATGCGGTGGTCTGGGAAGAGTCTGGTGATTTGTTTAAGGTTTTTTTTGGTAATAATTCAAATTAATATTAATAAAAAGTAGCAGTAAAAAAAACGGAAAAATCACTCATTTTGGCGCCCCTATGGACGAGTGGCGCCCCTAGCATTTGCCTGTGCCACGGGCCGGCCCTGCACTCAGAGAGAGACAAACAGACGGTCATATATTTATATACACAGACACACACACACACACACACACAGAGACAGACAGTCATATATTTATATATATACACACACACACACACACACACAGAGATAGACAGTCATATATTTATATACACACACACACACAGAGACAGACAGTCATATATTTATATACACACACACACAGACACACACACACACACAGAGACAGACACACACACACAGACACACACACACACACACACACACACACACACACACACACACACACACACACACACAGAGATAGACAGTCATATATTTATATACACACACACACAGACAGACAGTCATATATTTATATACACAGACACACACACACAGAGACAGACAGTCATATATTTATAGGCAAGGCAAGGCAAGGCAAGTTTATTTGTATAGCACATTTCATACCCAATGGCAATTCAAAGTGCTTTATATAGAAATTAATTAAAACGGTGGTAACAAATCCATGAGAAAAAAAGAATACCATATGGACGAATAAAAAATTAAAAACAAGCATAGTTAAAACAGTCGTAAAGATAATAATAGTAATTAAAAAAATAATAATTAAATAATAATAATTAAAAAAAATAAGATAAAATAAAATAAAATGGTCAGATCCACAATAATAGTCTGATATAAAAACAAAACATTCTTCAGTTTACAGCCTACATACATGTACCATCTTAATTAGAACACCTCTCATTCATTTCTTTCTCAAACACGTTCATAACGTCCATTTTAATCACTATTCCCTGATTTTTACTCAGAAACCTTCTTGTTAAAACCCTTACTCACTCATCATACCCTCCACAGATTTACACATACTCAAACCTTATTGTCAAACTTACTATTTCCATCAAACCCAGTTTTCACTCATCATATTTAACTCAAAAGAACATATAAAATAAACAATAACCAAAGATAAGAACAAAGGTAAACTAAAACAATTATAAAAAGAATAAAAAGATAAGATAAGGTGCAATCAGTCGGACGTACAGTGCTCAGAGCTCATTCAGTAAATGCACAGCTAAACAGATGAGTTTTGAGTCTGGATTTGAATGTGGCTACTGTTGGAGCACATCTGATCTGTTCAGGAAGCCGGTTCCAACTGCGGCTGGCATAATAGCTAAAGGCAGACTCTCCTTGCTTTGAGTGAACTCTTGGTATTTCTAACTGACTTGATCCTGCTGATCTGAGTGATCTGAGTGATTTATACACACACACACGGACACACACGCACACAAACACACACACACACGTTTGCTATTGTGACATATGGGGGCATTCCATAGGCGTAATGGTTTTTCTGTATTTTCTATCCCCTTACACTGCCACTAAACCTACCCATCACACACACACACACACACACACACACACACACACACACACACACACACACACACACACACACACAGACTCACTTACTAACTAACTAACACACACACACACTCATTCACACACAGTCACATATACATACACAGACACACACACAACCACCCACAATCACAAGCAAACACTCTGTCTATCTCACACACACACACACACACACACACACACTCACACACTCACTCACTCACTCACTCACTCACTCACACACACACACACACACACACTCACTCACTCACTCACTCACTCACTCACACACACACACACACACACTCACTCACTCACTCACTCACTCACTCACACACACACACACACACACACACACACACAGTCACAGTCACACACACACACACACACACACACACACACACACACACACACACACACACACTCACTCACTCACTCACTCACTCACTCACTCACTCTCACACACACACACACACACACACACACACACACACACACACACACACACACACACACACACACACACACACACTCACTCACTCACTCACACACACACACACACACACACACACACACACACACACACACACACACTCACTCACTCACTCACTCACTCACTCACTCACTCACTCACTCACTCACTCACTCACACACACACTCATACACACACTCACACTCCCTCAATCATACACACACTCACACTCCCTCAATCATACACACACACACATACACGTCTATATTACCAAGAGGGGACTATCACTCTACACTATCCAAGAGGGGACCTGTGTTTCTAGTCATTTTGAAGAAACAAAAATGATATACAAATTTTTCTTTTAAGGTCCTTATTCATAATATAACTTAAAATAAGCATTTTTTTATTTTTTTAAAAACATGCCAAGAGGGGACCTGAACGATGTCTACCTATCCAACAGGGGACCTCCATAGACTCTAATGGAGCTGTGTGTGTGTGTGTGTGTGTGTGACCGATGTCTACCTATCCAACAGGGGACCTCCATAGACTCTAATGGAGCTGTGTGTGTGTGTGTGACCGATGTCTACCTATCCAACAGGGGACCTCCATAGACTCTAATGGAGCTGTGTGTGTGTGTGTGTGTGTGTGTGTGTGTGTGTGTGTGTGTGTGTGTGTCCAGACGTGCAGGTATGAAATCCTTCAGTACTTTCAAGCACAACAGCGCGATTACTAGCTTAACCTGCCCCTTCAAGGAAAGCTTGCATGCTTGCAGAGCGCGGACCATTCGGTCTCTCACTCCGCGTTACAAAACTCTGCCATAAACGACGGTATTCTAAAGTTTGTTATTAAAGCTAGACTACAAATTCTTCCGACCAAATACAATCTTTCACTGTGGTTTCCAAAATATCATGAACCATTCTGCTTACTACACCGCGGTAAGATAATGGAATCTACAGCGCACATAATGAACGGATGCCCAGCGTTCAAAGGACTCTACATCGCGCGCCACGATCGCATCGTAAACACAATGGCTCAAGAACTGCGCAAAGTTTCTGGACAAAGTGTAATACATACAAATAAGACTGTTCAAACCAGCTGGTTCTCAAATCTGAATGATCCTAATATAAACTGTCTTCAAAGTGTTCTTAGGGAACACCCAAATACTCCAGATATTGTAATCATTAATGAACTTTCTAAAAACATTCTGATTCTTGAAGTGGGCTGTTGTTTTGATGCGTACATGGACTTGTGTTTTTCTGAGAAAATGCTAAAATACCAACCGTTAGCAAATGTAATGGCAGTGTGTGGCTACAGGACCAAACTAATTGTCCTTATTTTGGGTAGTTTAGGAAATGTGCATAGACTATGTATCAGAGACTTGCAGATTGCTGGATTAAGTAAGAAGAGGTCTAAGCAAATAGCCAGATATTGTTCTGTGTCAGCGATCATAGGCAGTCTGCATATTTGGAGAAGACGATGTTATCTTTATCCATAACCTGTTGATTAATGCGGTCGTGACTGTTTGCATTGTCTCTATTGTCAGGATAAACATGAGAAGCTCTTTGTGAATATTTGGATGCTGTGTTGTTTTAATCAGTATTTGTCATTCCAAATAAAATAATTAAATGTGTGTGTGTGTGTGTGTGTGTGTGTGTGTGTGTGTGTGTGTGTGTGTGTGTGTGTGTGTGTGTGTGTGTGTGTGTGTGTGTGTGTGTGTGTGAGAGTGAAACCGATGTCTACCTATCCAACAGGGGACCTCCATAGACTTTAATGGAGCTGTGTGTGTGTGTGTGTGTGTGTGTGTGACCGATGTCAACCTATCCAACAGGGGACCTCCATAGACTCTAATGGAGCTGTGTGTGTGTGTGAATGTGAAATGAGCTGGCAGTCAAGTCTGTCTTCATTATATATATATATATATATATATATATATATATATATATATATATATATATATATATATATATATATATATATATATATATATATATATATATATATATATATATATATATGTCATCTCCACCATTACATGTCTTTACAAATAAATAACATTGTTTTTTAAATGATATTAAATGCAGTTAAGCTTCGTACAGACTATATAATGTGTCAAGTAATATGTCTTTTTATAATAACTGTGTTCTTTTGAATTTACTGAGAAGTATTTATTTGTAACCTAAAATATACTTTAATGCTTTAACTTAAATAATAATTTAATTTATTTTGAAGCTTATTTGTAAATATATTTATTACACAGTTGCAATAAAGTTAAAAGATGTAACATCAAGTAACACACAACACTTAGTTAGTCCACAAGTCTTCTTGTGCTTTAGTGTGTTAGTCAACACATTAAAATAATTTAACTTGTTTACACAGGCATCTGGTATCACAATAGACACACACACACACACACACACACACACACACACACACACACACACACACACACACACACACACACACACACACACACACACACACAATATACCTTAGACATAATACCTAATACATTACAGAAAAGTCATTTCTTTAAGAAATTCATTCTCTGTTGTGTCTTCATAATTACAGTATATGATCAGTCCACATCTCTCATTTAAGATTATTGTCAAGTACACCAACTTATTTACATTTGTGCCTGATTGTATTAGCTGCCTATTCAAATATAGTTTCTGCTCTCTAAAATCCCCCCCCCCCCAAAAAAAAAAATCATTTTTTCTTGAGATTTTAAGAGTGAGATTTGATTTCTTGCACCAATTACAAAAATATAAAATAAATCAAGGACTGGACAAGCACAAATTGTTCTTTAGGGTTATAAGGTCCCCTGTTAGATAGTAAATCACGACGCCTGTGTGTTTGCTGTGACATTTCTTATCATCACAAACACACTGCAAAGTATTTAGAGTTTTCTCAAGCAGAAATAGCTCTCTAATGTATTAAATGCAGGTCATTATTGAATAGTGATTACGTTACACACACACTGACTCAGGTCCCCTGTTAGATAGTAAATCACGACGCCTGTGTGTTTCTCTCCTCAACCCCCACAACCCCCCACTCACAATTTACATTTCAATAAGGGAAGACTTGAAAAACCAGTTTGTGAACCACAGGCCAATAGAGCTCAAACTACCAATGTGGCAGAACCCTTCTCAAATAAACTAGAGAAGATGCTGGGATTTGCCCTGCCAAATTAAACTAAATTAGTTTTTACAATCGCTAGGCCACATTTCTCAATACTTTGGTCATTTTCAAAACTCTTCACACAGTTCTCCAAACCAACTTTCTGCTTCACAGCAGTTATTTCACATTCAAAGTCCACAAAAACTAACAAAACACTTAATTCATGTCTCAAATCAAGTGCCAATGATCCACAGTTTAGCTTGCACATACTGGAGTTGTGATCGCTCTGTGAAGAGTTTTGAAAAAGTGACTTAATTATTGAGAAATGTTTTATAAAAGAAAATTTTATATCTCAGCTTAACCGTGGATCAACATTGCTTTAGCACAAAATGCATTCAATGGCAACATCTTTCAATTTACCTGAATTCTTTGCTCACTTTGACACAAACACAATCAAAACTTTGTTCTACAGGCCAATTTGCACATCCTTACATGCTGTTTTCCAAAGTGTTAAACTTATGGACAAAACAATAACATAATACAAAACTGAATGAGACAACAATTTGCAACATGTATACAGTAATATTGTAATGCAATTTATCCTGCTAAAAAAATCAAACACTATCAAAGCAACTTTGATGAAACTGAACACCAACACAAGTGTTAGGCCATTACCATCCATTCAAAAGAGGAAACTTAGGAATAATGTTGTACTGTACTGTAAGCATGCAGTGAATTATAAGCAGTAGAGTGTCATTCTAGTTTTGTAAAGACATGTTAATTGTATAATGTTCCTGATGTTAGTGTTGGATGTAAACCTGTGCTGCCAGTGCTCTGTAAGAATGAGTTGATTTGTAAATGTAAAATTAACTGCTGTGAAGCTGAAAGTTGGTTAGCAAATTTATAAACTCCTCACTCAGTTCTCCTAAATATTGGGAAACGTGTGCTAGCGATTGTAATTTCATTTCATCATGTTATTTCAATTTATTTTTGGCAGTGTATTTGGTCTAGGACATGGGTAACAGTAGTGACCTTCTTTGTATCACCTGTGAGAGTCTTCATGCATTGAAATGTAAATTACTTTGTGGGGGGTTGAGCAGCAAACTCAACACACACACTATTCTCTATTCCAATTTCAAGAGCACATCTAAAACCACTAGCCCAAACACATTACAAGTGAAAGCACAAATAAATACAAAAGATATGATCCACATGAAATAAACAGTGCTTTTCAGGATGGTCTCTCAGTATTTGTAATATAACACTGTATTGTCCTCACTGTAAAAAAAAAAATATATATATATACATATATATATATATATATATATATATATATATATATATATATATATATATATACATATATATATATTAGGGGTGTAACGGTTCACAAAATTCACGGTTCGGTTCGATACGGTTCGGTATGTTTTAGATACAGCAAAAAGAAAAAAAATTGGCAGATAAATTACCTTTTTTATTATTTTTTATTAAAACTAACAAAGTATGATTTTTTTTTTATTATTTACATTGAACAGTGATGGAGCTATACTTTTACCCATCTTCTATGTAGTTACAGGAATAAGACATTAGTTCTTTACATTAGCGTGTGCGGTGCGTGTTGCGTTGCGTGTGCGTTGCAGGAGCCCCACACCCTGTAGTGCTTTCACAAATGCTGCGTTTGCAGTCCGCAACTGATCCGCTGTTGCACACCACAAACACAGCATTGATTCATTATTTTTTATTTAAAATCCAAAAGTTTTTACTGAACATGGCTCGTCAGAATTCCAATTCTCTTTGTTTACTCTTTAATAGAAGTCAGGTTACGTAGCCTACTACATTTAAACAACATTTTATTAAATTCATTTATTCATATTTATATACTTTAGATTTAGCTCACACAAGTGGCAAAACATTTAAACATAGTTTATAGCCTTAAATCACAAACATTTTAAATTATAAACTTACAATAGTCTATTCAAAAACAGCCGACTCTCATCTTATCTTTCGTTTTTACACCCTTTTAAAAGAAATCCTGCAGGTCAAAAAGAACTTTGCTTTTCACCTCGAAGAAAGTACGAGTGCTCTCCATTATGGCACTTTTTTTTTTAACCTAAATGCCAGGTAAGGTGTCGTTTTGTTGCTTTACTTGAGAAAAAAAGCCATGTGTTGACTTTGAAACAAGAGTATATTTTAAATGATATGCATCTGTGGTGAAATTACTAGATTTTCACGTCAGTACACGTTTATTTTAATGCGAACAATGTTCTATCACTTTAATGCAGCACTGCTGCAGACGCACCGCTCCTGGAACGGACTGACGGACAGCATCCGCGTGCAGTGTGAAAGCTGTCATCCGTTAACATGGGTACTGAAAAAAATACGCACCGCACACGCACTGCAGACGGAATAACGGGCGTTAGGTCTCATATCCGCGGCTATAATGGACCACTCGCCGCGGTGATGTCTTTTGCCATTTGAATAAGTTGGAAATGTCTGTCTAAATTCTGCGGGGATAGTTTGTGGCTGTTTCTCCTTTTTATCGTCTTTTTGTCGGCGTAAATGAGTTGATTGACATGACATGAATTATTCCCGCTGCTGTACCATCAGCAAATGCGACATACGGTTGTTTTTTAATCCATCACTCTTGCCAACACCATCATAGCTTACAAAGAATCCAAAGTTCACCCAAACACCAGACCTGTTGGTTATTGGAGGATCTTCTAGTTCTGGTTTGTTAAATGCAATAGCCATTTTGCCACGAGCATTCAGCGCGTAGTTATCATTTAAAATATACTCTTGTTTCAAAGTCAACACGTGGCTTTTTTTCTCAAGTAAAGCAACAAAACGACACCTTACCTGGCATTTAGGTAAAAAAAAAAGTGCCATAATGGATAACACTCGTAGTTTCTTGGAGGTGAAAAGCAAAGTTCTTTTTGACCTGCAGGATTTCTTTTAAAAGGGTGTAAAAACGAAAGAAAAGACGAGAGTCTGCTGTTTTTGAATAGACTATTGTAAGTTTCTAATTTAAAATGTTTGTGATTTAAGGCTATAAACTATGTTTAAATGTTTTGCCACTTGTGTGAGCTAAATCTAAAGTATATAAATATGAATAAATGAATTTAATAAAATGTTGTTTAAATGTAGTAGGCTACGTAACCTGACTTCTATTAAAGAGTAAACAAAGAGAATTGGAATTGTGACGAGGCATGTTCAGTAAAAACGTTTGGATTTAAATAAAAAAATAATGAATAAATGCTGCGTTTGTGGTATGCAACAGTGGATCAGTTGCGGACTGCAAACGCTGCATATGTGAAAGGACTACTGGGTGTGGGGCTCCTGCAACGCAACACGCACCGCACACGCACTACAGACGGAGTATGTGTGAAACAGGCGTTTTTTTTTCTTTCACTTCGGCGGTGTCAGGGGCATTGCCTGTTACGTCGTTTTGGTTATTGGGCTACCTTGTTGAACGCATATTATTATATTTCACACACTTTTTTATTTTCCAAATCTAATTAATTAGTCCAAGAACCGTTCGGTACATAATGCGTACCGCGTACTGAACCGAAAGCCTCGTACCGAACGGTTCAATACGAATACGCGTATCGTTACACCCCTAATATATATATATATATATATATATATATATATATATATATATATATATATATATATGTGTGTTTTTTTTTTAATTAGTTAATAATTTTTAAAGTTATGTCCACTTAACTGAACCTACTATGACATAAGCAACTATGTTTACTGGGATACTTCCTATTTTTTGAAATAATTTTGTATTAATTTGTCCACTTAAGAGTAAAAAGTCCTGAAAGAGAGCTCAGTTTAGCATTCGTGGACTGTCAGAGATACAGCTTTTGGGGCGTGTGCTTCAGATGTTCATGCATATAGCACGTGAGTAATGATGAGCCTACTGAAGCAAAAAAGGCCTTCTGAAGCCAAGTGGCACGTTTGTGTAAGAACAATGTCCATATTTTAAACTTTATAGACTAAACGAACTATTTTTATTGAAAGGAATTGTGTTTTAGTGTTATTATGAAAAGAGTAACCCCTGACGCTAAGTTTTGTTTAGCTCTATCTTCTCTGTTCTGTGTTTGTCAGTGCACATACGTCAAGGATTCATGGGTGAAGAAGGATTACTCTTTAAAGGACAACTCCGGTGAGAAATGACCCTCAGGGTAATTAACAGATGGTTACCGAGTAGATCTTTCTGTGGGATGCGTTTTCATGGAATTAAAGTGTAAAGAGTTTTATCTCTAAAAACAGATTTGAGCGACGAACGGATTCGAATAAGCTAATCTGTGTTTAGAGATAAAACTCTTTACATTCGATTTTCATGAAAACGCATCCCATAGAACGATCTACTCGGTAACCATCTGTTCATTACACCTAAGGTCATTTCTCACTAGAGTTGTCCTTTAAGCGCAAGTTGATTCGTGTAGCACTGAAAACCGAAAGCTAGTATTTTAGTCTATAAATATTTAAATATGGATATTTTTATTACACAAATGCACCGCTTCAGAAGGCCTTTATTAACCCCCAGAGCTGTGTGGATCAGTTATATGATGGTTAGATGCACTTTTATGGACCGACAAGGCACTGGCATTATAAAGATGGGAAGAGCCAGGACTTTTTTTCAATATAAATTTAAATAACTCAGATTTTATTCATTTGAAAAAAGAATGACATATACACTTGGGATGACTTGAGGGTAAGTAAATCATGGGCTAATTTTCATTTGTAGGTGAACTAACTGCTGTAAACTGGGCCCACATACACAGTAGATCCCACAACCCCCCCCCCCACACACACACACACACACACACACACAATTTACATTTTAATAATAATAAATAAGGAAATAAGGGAAGACTTGAAAACCCAGTTTGTGAACCAAAGGCCAACCCAGAGGAAAGGAAAATCAACCCTGAGATCTCCTTCTCAACTCACATCTTTCTAGACAGAAATGAGATCAATTGAACATCAAATTGAGACATGAGGCTAAGTCTCCTGCTTCTCACCTGTTTATCCTGAGACCAAAAATGACATTCTTTCATGTTTATCTCCTCTAAAGTTTCATAAGAGATCTCAACAACATCACATACTATGCTCTGATTTGTCTCCTTGGCTAGAGAGACTGGATTGCTCATATGTGTCTCCTCTAAAGTTTCAGAAGGGATCTCAACAGTATCACACGCTGTGCTCAGACTTTTCTCTTCAGCTCGATACTCTGGAACTCTCACTTTTGTCACCTCTAAAAAGTTTCATAAAAGATCTCAATAACATCACACATTGTGCTCTGCTCAGAATATTCTCCTTAGTTAAAGTCTCTGGCACTCTCAAATTTGTCAAACAAATGTTGGTCACTTTTTCAAAACTCTTCACAGAGTGATCACAACTCCAGTCTGTGCAAGCTAAACTGTGGATCATTGGCACTTGATTTGAGACATGAATTAAGTGTTTTGTTAGTTTTTGTGGATTTTGAATGTGAAATAACTGCTGTGAAGAAAGTTGGTTTGGAGAACAAGTTTTGAAAATGACCAAAGTATTGAGAAATGTGGCCTGGCGATTGTAAAAACTGTAATTTAGTTTAATTTGGCAGGGCAAATCCCAGTATTTTCTCTAGTTTAGTTTAAGTTTTCTCGAGTCAGTGTGTGTGTAACATATTCACTATTCAATAATGACCTGCATTTAATACATTAGAGAGCTATTTCTGCTTGATTTAACCCTTTCAACTCAGGTATTGCTGTAAAAACTCTAAATCTTTACAGTGTGTTTGTGATGATAAGAAATGTCACAGCAAACACACAGGCGTCGTGATTTACTATCTAACAGGGGACCTGAGTCAGTGTGTGTGTGTAACGTAATCACTATTCAATAATGACCTGCAATTTATACATTAGAGAGCTATTTCTGCTTGATTTAACCCTTTAAACTCAGGTATTGCTGTAAAAACTCTAAGGGCCCTATCTTGCACCCAGCGCAATTGACTTTGTACACCGACGCATGTGTCATTCCTATTTTGCACCCGCGCAAAGCGCGCTTTTCCCTCCACAGAAGCACGTCGCTAAACTAGTGAATGAACTTGCGCTCCCTGGGCGGTTCAGCGCAAAAAAGGAGGCGTGTTCCGGCGCAAACAATCCCTGATGCTATTTTGCTGTTCCATTAAACAGTTGCGCCACTGACCAGAAAAAACCTAGTCTAAAGTCAGCGGCGCGTTGAGCGTTGTTCATTATGCTATTTTAAGGGCGCATGCTTGACCATAATGTATAGCGTGTACAACGCGCATACACTTTGCTCATGAAATCTACACAGATGCAACAGTTATTTTTGCAAATCATAAATTGTTACACTAAAACAAATATTAACACATTGTGGTGTGCCACGAAGATGTGAAAAAATAGGCATAAATCTAGCTTACAAATTATTCAGGCTTATTGTAGTTATTAATGATCAGACCTGTTTGCCCAATAGTGGCAAGACATATATGTATATAAGGACATCTGACAAATTGGTTTGTCCGTCAAGAACCAGGAAAAAAAATCGACTGAAAAACTGTTGAACCGACGCTATTTTGGGTGGGTTTCTCCCATCCGCATACAACACAACTCCTCTGTCTTTCACTCCCTTACGAAAGGAAAATATATTTACCAATATATTACTTGAAATATATTTTAATATATTGTAAATATATGGAATAATATATTGATGGTATTATAAAATATATTATATATTCATGTAATATATTGCAAAATATACAAATGATTGCCGCTTTCAATATATTGCAATATATTGAAAGATATAAATATTAATTCCCATATATGTGAATATATTGCCTAATGTATTGCATGAAATTTTCCAATATACTGCAATATATTTTTGTTTCGTAAGGGATGCTCTTACAAGAACGTGCGCCTGGTAAATACGCCATAATAATAGCAATCCATAATGGAACTTGCGCACCTGCTTTTAAAGGGAACGTTGGATGCCACTCTGATTGGTTTATTCACGTTACGCCCAAACCACACCTATGAATAATGAAGCTACTTCAGACCAACCCATTTTAGATTTGCGTCGGGCGCAAGAGCCATTTATCCCGTCGGGAAAATAGCAACAGCGGCGAGACCCGCCCACAAAGTTACTTGCGCTCCGCGCTTTGACACTTGCATTTCAGATCGTTAAAATAGAGCCCTAAATCTTTGCAGTGTGTTTGTGATGATACGAAATGTCACAGCAAACACACAGGCGTCATGATTTACTATCTAACTATCTAGCGGACCCTGAATCATTTTGTAAATCATATATAAATCAAAAGTGGTTAGTTTAAAAAACTCATAAATGTATAAGGTGGTAAGATGGGCCTTTTACATGGGCCAAAAGTCACACGTTATTTTTACAAATACTTGGCTAAAATTTAAAATTTTTAATAATGTCTATGGTAACACTTGTCTAAAAGAACTTTAGATGCAAAGTTTATACCATTTACTGTACCGTTTATTTTGATAAATAAAATAATGCATTATTATTTTTCAACAAATATAGGCTACTGTTATTAAATTGTTAAATATATATATATATATATATATATATATATATATATATATATATATATATATATATATATATATATATATATATATATACACACACACACATACACACACACAGAAAAAAATGGGGTATGGATGGTATTTATGCTATGGAGTACTTGGACGTGTGTGATGGAGCATTGTCCTGCATGAAAATCATGTTTTTCTTGAAGGATGCAGACTTCTTCCTGTACCACTGCTTGAAAAGGTGTCTTCCAGAAACTGGCAGTAGGACTGGGAGTTGAGCTTGACTCCATCCTCAACCCGAAAAGGCCCCACAAGCTCATGTTTGATGATACCAGCCCAAACCAGTACTCCACCACCACCTTGCTGGCGTCTGAGTCGGACTGGAGCTCTCTGCCCTTTACCAATCCAGCCACGGGCCCATCCATCTGGCCCATCAAGACTCACTCTCATTTCATCAGTCCATAAAACCTTAGAAAAATCAGTCTTGAGAGATTTCTTGGCCCAGTCTTGACGTTTCAGCTTGTGTGTCTTGTTCAGTGGTGGTCGACTTTCTGCCTTTCTTACCATGGCCATGTCTCTGAGTATTGCACACCTTGTGCTTTTGGGCACTCCAGTGATGTTGCAGCTCTGAAATATGGCCAAACTGGTGGCAAGTGGCATCTTGGCAGCTGCACGCTTGACTTTTCTCAGTTCACGGGCAGTTATTTTGTGCCTTGGTTTTTCCACATGCTTCTTGCGACCCTGTTGACTATTTTGAATGAAACGCTTGATTGTTCGATGATCACGCTTCAGAAGCTTGGCTATTTTAAGACTGCTGCATCCCTCTGCAATATATCTCACTATTTTTGACTTTTCTGAGCCTGTCAAGTCCTTCTTTTGACCCATTTTTGCCAAAGGAAAGGAAGTTGCCTAATAATTATGCACACTTGATATAGGGTGTTGATGTCATTAGACCACACCCCTTCTCATTACATAGATGCACATCACCTAATATGCTTAATTGGTCGTAGGCTTTCAAGCCTATACAGCTTGGAGTAAGACAACATGCATAACGAGGATGATGTGGTCAAAATACTCATTTGCCTAATAATTCTGCACTCCCTGTATGTATATATATATATATATATATATATATATATATATATATATATATATATATATATATATATATATAAAATCAGAAACAAAAAAATATTTACAAAAGCATTGAATGAGATCCCTTAATAATTTAATAAAGTTTTACGGTCTGTCCACGGCCATGATGGATGGTATTTACAATATTTATTTGTAGAAACTGAAGACACACATTTTGATGGCAGATGTATTTCTAATTACATCCTGGTTGTTTAGATTTTTTAATCATTTTTTCTTGGATCCTGTGTAGTATTTAATTAAAGTAATGCAAAGTTTGAAACTAGTCAGGGTATTTAGTAAAGAGATATAATCTATATGATGTTTGTTCCTTTAGTAAGCAGCCTGTTAAACAGCAGCTCTAGAGTCTCAGAGGACAGCAGGCCATTCAAACAATAGAGGTGTGTGTGTGTGTGTGTATGTGTGTGTGTGTGTGTGTGTGTGTGTGTGTGTGTGTGTGTGTGTGTGTGTGTGTGTGTGTGTGTGTGTGTGTGTGTGTGTGTGTGTGTGTGTGTGTGTGTGTGTCTGTGTGTGTGTGTGTGTGTGTGTGTCTGTGTGTGTGTGTCTGTGTGTGTGTGTGTGTGTGTGTGTGTGTGTGAACGACGTGTGTTTAAGGGCTATTACAGTTCCTGCTCCAGCCTACAGGGAAGCTGCTGAGAATGGCCTTAAACACTCACACACTCTTAGGTCCCCTCTTGGTCAAATTTTTGTTTTGTTTTTCTTGATTTTAACATGATTTAAACACACACACCTGTAAGTCCCTACTTGATCAAACATTTAAAAAATCACCAGAGCATTTCTTTAGTGTTTTCCTTCATTTTCACATGATTTAAAGCATGACCAAAAGGGGACTTGAAAAATGTCCCCTCTTGGCTCAGAGGTCCCCTGTTGGTGAGTTTGTAACAACGCCAAGGTCCCCTGTTAGATAGGTAGACAAGTACACACACACACACACACACACACACACACACACACACACACACACACACACACACACACACACACACACAGTCACATAAACACACATAATCACACATTCACACACTTATTAATACTCACTCACTCACACACACAGAATCACACACACTCATAAACACACACACTCACACGCTATCACATATATACACACACAGATACATGTACACAGTCACTAACACACACACACATACACAGTCGCACACACAATTAAACACACTCACAAACACACACACACACACACACACACACACACACACAGAGTCTCACACACAGATACACATACTCACTCACTCACTCACTCGCACGCACGCACGCACACACACACACACACACACACACACACACACACACACACACACACACACACTTTATGGGTCTTTCCACAGAAATAATGTTGTTATACCGTACAAACTGTATATTCTCTCCTCTAATCCTAACTGATTTATTTTAACAATGTGAATTAATGAGTATTTATATATATTTCATATTGGTAGCATTGTATTATTTATTTATTTAGTTTAAGTGCTCATGTTTAGCTTTGGAGATAGACTTAATGTGTGTCATTGTTCTCTACAGGTTGTGGAGCTGTGGTGTCACAGATGAAGGTTGTTCTGCTCTGGCTTCAGCTCTGAGATCAAACCCCTCACACCTGAGACATCTGGATCTGGATGGGAATAATCTAGGAGACTCAGGAGTGAAGCTGCTCTCTGCTGTACTGGAGAATCCTCTCTGTAAACTGGAGGAACTGTGGTAAGTAGGGCTGAACGATATATCGTTATTCTATCTATATCTAGATATGAACTTTCAAGATATTAATATCGAAAAAAGCAACGATATAGACAATATAGGTTTCCCCTCTCTGCGCTCGCCCTGCATATACAACTCTGGCAGTCACAACAAACATCAGTTTTATGAGTGCCCTTGAATACACCGCTAAAGCCAGCGCACACACACTACCAGGGACATGGGAACTATATTGTGAGAGGGGGGGCGGCGTTTCCATGGTGACGCATCATTGCTGGTCACGTGACACACCGCAGCAGCAACAGCGCTGAATGAATGATGGTCTGCTTTTATGTCATTTTTCCTTTTTTATTCAGAATATTCACAAATGTGTTAGCTATGGCATGAAATATCTGATATTCCGATTATCAAATACATGCAGGTGGAAGTATATTGTTGTTTAAACCCCTTTATAACGATGGCGTTAGTTGAGCTGTATGCGGGATGGCCGCCGCCGTGTTATTTTGTGGCGCAGACGAAGTTCAGAGAATCGGATCTGTTGGATTTACAACCTCGATGTTTAAAACATGTGAATTCATCCATTTCTCCCGAAATACTTAAAAGTAAGTGGCTGGTGAACTGGGAATAGAATAGAATAAACATTGAAGTTACTTACACGGTGTATGTATCTGATATGAATAAAACCTGTCGAATTATAATGGAAAGGATTATTATTACCTCTTCAGACATCAGTGTGTATTTTACAATCTCTATATGTATTGTTTTTTTAGTACTTATGTGAATTGATATGTTTGAAACCTAAAATAAACAGTATGTGGTTGAAAACACTGAGAAGTTGTGATATATGACAGCTCTGAGCGCGCCTGTCTGATCGTGATGCACTTGATCATTCGCTCCAGGGACCAGCCTCTGAATACACCTGTGTGATCGTACCTGCGAAAGGCTTAAAAAAGATAAATTTTCTGACACAATTTTTTGAAATGTAGGCTTAAATCTTTAATTTTTTCTGAGAAATGATTGGTTTTCCGTAAACACTTAGTCATATCGTATTGTATCAATATCGAGATATCTGGCATGAAAATCGAGATATGAAATTTTGTCCATATCGTTCAGCCCTAGTGGTAAGATCATACGTGACTCTGATATGAAACTGAGTCTCTGTGTGTGACGAGCAGGGCGGGCGAGAGCCGTGAGAGAACGGTGTGAGGCCGGTGGAGTGATTGCAAATGAGCATCACCTGCGCATCACACTGTGAATTTTATCATTTAATGTATTCATAAAGTAACAAAATTGAAAAGAGGAATCAAACTATTGTTACATTTAGAGTTCTGTTACATTTTACTAACGGTTATTTTAGTAATCGAGTAATCTGTTGATTATTTTGACGATAAATCGAGTAATCTGATTTTTTTGTGGTAATAAAAATAGACCTAAGCAAACAATGGCCTTTAAAATGATTTAAAATACAACAATAATAACAATGGGGCAATAATATTTGGTTCAAAAAGTATCAAAGTAATCATCTAGTTTTACACAACAACACTGTTGAAATAAATAATATAATATAAATTGAGACGTACTCTTTACAACCGCTTACAAATCATTAAACGCTGTTGTTGGTTATTTAAAATATCTAATGGATGAACTCCTCTTGAACATTTTACTACTTGTGTCGACCTGAGGAAGGAGGACCCAAAAGCAGAAGAATGCTTAACTTCAATTTACTGAAACAATAATAAAGACAGTCCAAACCGCAAGACCCCAAAACAGCTCAGAACTGAAGAGAATGGTCAGGCAGGCAGGAGGTCAGAATCCAGGACAATCAAATACAAATCATGAGGCGAGGCAAGGCAAGGCAAGGTTTATTTATATAGCACATTTCATACACAATGGCAATTCAAAGTGCTTTACATAGAAAGGAATTAAAATAGGGCTAAAAAATGCATAAGGAAAAGAATACAATGTAAAGAGAATTAAAAGTAATAAAATGATGATAACCAAAGAAAAGAACAGGTAAACTAAAACAGTTATAAAAAATTATTTAAAAAATGATGCATAGATAAGGTGCAATCAGTCGGACGTACAGTGCTCAGTGCTCATTCAGTAAATGCACAGCTAAACAGATGTGTTTTGAGTCTGGATTTGAATGTGGCTACTGTTGGAGCACATCTGATCTGTTCAGGAAGCCGGTTCCAACTACGGCTGGCATAATAGCTAAAGGCAGACTCTCCTTGCTTTGAGTGAACTCTTGGTATTTCTAACTGACTTGATCCTGCTGATCTGAGTGATCTGTTGGGTTTGTATTTAATCAGTATATCTGCGATGTATTGAGGTCCTAGGTCATTGAGTGATTTATAAACAAGTAATAGTACTTTAAAATCGATCCTAAATGTTACTGGAAGCCAGTGTAAAGACCTGAGGACTGGTGTGATATGGTCATATTTTCTGGTTCTGCTCAGAATCCTGGCAGCAGCATTCTGTATGAGCTGCAGCTGTCTAATGGTCTTTTTAGGAAGGCCAGTGAGAAGTCCATTACAATAGTCCACCCTATTGGTGATGAAAGCGTGAACCAGTTTCTCTAAGTCTTGCCTGGAGACAAAACATCTAATCCTTGCAATATTTTTCAGATGATAGTATGCTGATTTAGTTATTGCTTTGACATGACTACTGAAACTCAGGTCTGACTCCAAAATTACACCAAGATTCCTGACTTGATTTTTTGTTATCAGACCTTTAGCCTCAAGATATGCGTTCACCTTGAGAATTTCATCTTTGTTTCCAAATGTAGTGATTTCAGTTTTGTCTTTGTTTAACTGAAGATAGTTTTGGCACATCCAGTCGTTAACTTCATCAATGCATTTGCACAGCGAGTCAATGGGGCTGTAGTCATTAGGTGACAGTGCTAAGTAGAGCTGGGTGTCGTCAGCATAGCTGTGGTAAGCAATATTGTTCTTTTTCATTATTTGGCTCAGTGGCAGCATATACAGGTTAAACAGGAGAGGTGCTAGAATTGACCCTTGTGGGACTCCGCATGTCATGGACGTCCACTCAGACTTATGGTCTCCTATACTCACATAATAACCTCCCCTTCTAAGTATGATCTGAACCATCTGAGGACCATCCCAGAAAGCCCGACCCAGTTTTCCAGTCTGTCTAGAAGTATGTTGTGGTCAACAGTGTCGAATGCAGCACTGAGATCGAGTAGAACCAGAATTGATGTTTTGCCTGTATCAGTATTTAAGCGAATATCATTTATAATCTTTATGAGCGCTGTCTCTGTGCTGTGATGCGGTCGGATACCAGATTGAAAATTGTCTAAGAATCCGTTTGAGTTTAAGAATTTGTTTAGTTGATTGAAAACAACTTTTTCGGTGATTTTGCCTATGAAGGGGAGATTTGAGATTGGTCTGTAGTTGCTCAGTATGGAGTTATCTAGATTTCTCTTTTTCAGAAGAGGCTTAACTATTGCAGTTTTAAGGGCGGTTGGAAAAGTCCCATAGAGAAGTGAGGAGTTCACCACTTCTAGGAGATCTGCTTCCAAACAGTTAAACACACTTTTGAAAAAATAAGTGGGGAGTGCGTCAAGGGCGCAGGTTGATGTTTTAAGATGCTGTACTGTGTCTTCTAAAATTTTACCGTCAATTGTTTCGAAATCAGACATGGTAATTTTCCGAGGGTTTGGTCTGATCTGACTGACCCCAGAGCAACTAGAGGATGTGCTGATCGCCTTTCTGATATTTTTGATTTTCTCTGAGAAGAAGGAAGCAAACAAACTTGAGGCGAGAATCAGTGTCAGACAGGCAGGATAGTCAGACGAGGAGCAAACAAAACCAACAGAGACATCCCAACTCACGATCAGAAACAGGCAGGTGTTCACAGCAGAAAGCCTTTTGAAAAGTGGGGACATGGGTAATGTCCTCATATTTCACCCTCTCCTGTAATACCTGTGTCATACCCATGTCATTAATCACATTTGTGTCCTCATATTTCACCCTCTCCTGTAATACCTGTGTCATACCCATGTCATTATACACATTTGTGTCCTCATATTAACCAAAAACAAGCACAAACACACACATACATGCACACACAGTCTCTCTCACACAGTCACATACAGACACACAAAGTCTCACAAACACACTCATGAGCACACACACAGTCACACACACACGTTCACACACACATAACAGTCACATACATACAGACACACACTCACAAACTCTCACACAGTCACATACATACCAACACACACATAACAGTAACACACATACACAGACACACACACAGTCACAAACACACACTCGCTCAAAAAAACACAGACAGACACATACACACACACACACACACACACACACACACACACACACACACACAAAAACAGTCACATACACAGACTCACAAAAACAGTCACATACACAGACTCACACACAGTCACATACTCACTCACTAGCTCACTCACGAACACACACTCACAAACTCACACACACAGACACACATACAGTCACATACATACACACACAGTCACACAAAGTCAAAAACACACTCACTCACGAACACATACAGCCACACACACATTCACACACTTACAAACTCAAGCACACACACACTCTCACACACACTCTCTCTCACACACACACACACACACACACATGCGTGCACACACAAACACACAGTCGCACTCACAAACACAGAAAGACACACAGTCACATACTCACTCACTCACTCACTCACGAACACACACTCACAAACTCACACACACAACACAGTCACACACACACACACACACACACTCACTCACTCACGAACACACACAGTCACGCACTCACAAACTCACACACACATTCACATACACATGCTCATACACTCACAAACACACACACACACACACACACACACACACGGATATACACACACTCACATACAAATACACACACATACACACAGTCACAAACACACGCTCACAAACTCACATGCATGCGCAAACACAGACATGCGTACACACACACACAAACATGCACATAGACTCACAAATTCACATATCAAACACACAACACACATATAACACAGTCACATGCATACACACACACTCACTCGCTTACGAACACACACAGTCATACACTCACAAACTCACACACACACACACACACAACACACACACATACACACATAGTCACATACGCACACACACACACACACACACACCCCCACTCACAAACACACTCACGAACAAACACACACACACAGTCACATGCACACAAACTCACACACAGTCACATACACACACGCTCACAAACTCACACCCACACACATGCACACAGACATGCACGGACTCAGACAGACATGAGCACTCACATTCACACACACACACACACACACAGTCACATACACACACACACACACTCACAAAGACACTTACTCATTAACAAACACACACAGTCACACTCACAAACACTCACAAACTCACACATTCACATAAACAGACAGACAGACATGCGCACTCACACACACAGTCACATACATACACATACACACTCACAAAAACACTCACTCATGAACAGTAACACACACACAAAGTCACACAGTCACAAACACTCACAAACTCACACACATACACATAACACACAGTCACAGTCACATACACATAACACACAGTCACATACACCAATACACACATACACACACACAGTCACATACTCACTCACTCACGAACACACACACGGTCACACACACAAATTCACTCAAATAATAATAATAATAATAATAATAATAATAATAATAATAATAATAATAATATGTTCGATTTATATAGCGCTTTTCATGGCACTCAAAGAGGTTTACATTGAAGGGGGGAATCTCATCAACCACCACCAAACACACGCTCACAAACTAAGTCACATACACACACAAACAGTATAGACAATAAAGACTGGAGAGTACTTTGGAGGCCTGTAAACAATGATAAGCAGAATGCGTCGAGCACCTTTTAACACAATACCCAGATATTCTAGAGACAAATATTCACCAAATGACACTTGCTTACATTGAAAGATATCTTTAAAAAGAGCAGCAACACCTCCACCTCTCCTAACAACTCTGCAAACACTCATAAAAGTAAAGTTAGGAGGGGCTGCTTCATTGAGGACTGTTGCACTACAGTTTTCTTCTAACCACGTTTCATTTAGAAGCAAAAAATCTAGGTTGTTAGTGGTTATTAAGTGGCTGACTAGACATGATTTGCTCTTAAGTGAACAGATGTTTAACCTGTTAAGCTGACTTCCAAATTTTGAAAAAATCCTAAGAAATGTATACTCAGACTAAAACAAATACAGTTTGTGAATCCTTTGCACTAAAAGCATAATTATGATCTCATTTGAAAGCAGACACCTAGCAGTTTACTGTAAAGTCAAAATGATAATATTTTTAATAATCAAAAAAAGCTATAATAAGCTTCAAAGTTTTTTAAAGTTATTAGAAATTTATTTGTATGATATATCTTTATGAAAATAAAATTGAAGTGGGCCTTGGAGAAATCTAGAAATGCACTACAGCTAAAGCCACAAGTCTGACCATGTTATATTTCAGATCTGAAGATGATCAGTCTAAAACTCTGCATTTTATTAAACGTTTTACAAGATCGTTTCATGTGATTTTATTTTGAGATATCTCTAAAATATCAACTAATGTTTATTGCCACATCTTCTCAGCTTTCATTCGCTATTTATTGTAACGGTGGTGACCCCCAAACTACAATTCATAATTCAGTATTCAATAAATTGTTTTTTTGTTTTTTAAATCAACCTTATTCGGGCGCCAGGCAGGTATAGGCCTGCCAACAAAAACCCGGGATAGTTTTTTAATAACCACCCGTTACGTTCAATAATCTCAAAATAATCAGTCTTTTGTTTTGTTTTCCACGTTTTTTACTTAAATGGGTTTACACCCAACAAACACAAACATCAAACTTAGTTTGATAGATACAATACAACACCTAAACAGAAAGACCAAAAGAACAATTTCAGACACCGTTACTTATTCATTTTGTTCGTGGTTTGTATTTCAATCGGTGCAGATATGTCACAGTTCATTAACATGCCATAAATTCACATGTCCGTTTTAAACCCCAATTTGTCCTTGAAAACAACACTAACGAAGAAGAAGGTCATAGAAAGGAAATAAAATCAAAACAAAATGAATACAAACGATAAACTCGATCAGTCTGTATATGTTTGGAATCGTGTGCGTGTATGTGTGTGCGTGTGTGTGTCGGAGAGTGAGCGCGTCTGTGATTGGGTGCGTGTATGTGTGCGTGTGTGTGTGTCGGAGAGAGAGCGTGTCTGTGCTTGATTGTTTGGGGAAATGAAAAGTTTTTAGTCACTGACCCAAGTGCAGCTGATCACAGGGCTTTCGAAGAGTGTCTAGGGACCGTAGTGGACTCAACGATGATCCTGGTAACGACCAACTTTTCCCTTTGGATGGCTTAGCGATGCTTATAACGTGAAGGTAACTTTGCGCTCGTTCACAAGCACGGTAGAGCAGATCTGGAAATGACAGGCCGACAGGAACACGAGCCACACTCCCCACGGTAACGCACTCCACTTCTCTCCCACCACTCGCAACTCAACTGTCTTCACTTGTTGTGACGTCTCTTCCCCCCCTTCCGGTATGTGCGCTTCACCCTTATACTCACATCCGTCCTTAATTAATACGCACACCTTTCGTGCAACGAAAGTGAAAGTAACCAAGTGGCATCCAGACTTTTCAGTTCTGCCACACTCTCCCCTCCTTGAGAAGACAACGCATAGTTGTTAAGTCTAAAATCCAAGGAAATCTTCATCCTCATCTGAGGTCTCATGGAAGAGTTCCCGGAGGTTCTCCAGAGTACGTTTTTCCATTTCTTTTGCCGTAGGGAAACACGGTTTCATATTGCATACATGCACAGTGCGCACGTCTTCTCCTGTGGTTTCCAGCGCAACTTGATAGTTGAGAGGCCCCAACTGTCGAATTATCCGATATGGTCCCTTCCATTTTGGTGCCAGCTTGGCACTAAAATTACGTTGTGAACTGGATTGAGGGAAGTTCCTTACCCATATACGATCTTTCTCCTGGAAGGAGACATCTCTTCTGTTTTTGTTATAACTTCTCAACTGTCTCGTTTGAGCTCTTTTGCAGTTTTCCTCTGCCTTTCTCTGTAGCTGGGACAACTGATGAACAACATCATACGAAGGACCAGAGGGTGAAAGGTTGTGTCCATGCAACAATTTGTCCACTGGACTCTGAAGTTTTCTGCCCAGATGGAGCTCAGCAGGCGTCATTCCAATTGTTTCCTGAACGGCAGTATTGAGTGCAAAACGAAACTCGGGAAGGTAGAGGTCCCAACCTTTGTGATTATCTTCTACGAAGGAAGCTATCATACACTTCAGAGTACGGTTGACTCTTTCCGTCATATTCGTTTGTGGATGGTAAGCAGTGGTTAATTTGTGTGTTACATTCCACTTTGCGCACAATTCATCGAATACTGCAGAGACAAATTGGGTTCCCCTGTCAGACAGGATGTAATCAGGCACACCCCAACGAGTCAGCACTTCTCTCCGCCAGATTTCAGCAATAGTCTTAGCAGTGGCTTGCCGCATAGGAAATAGCTCGACCCATCGAGAAAAATAGTCAACAAAGACGAGTAAGTACTCCTGTTGTTTGGTGCTTTTTGGCAGTGGGCCCATTACATCTACTCCTAGCATTTCATTGGGTCGTGATGTAGTAATTGGTTGAAGTTTTCCGGCCATTTTTTTGTTATCACTCTTGAGAGTTTGACATTTTACACACCTTTTAACATGTTTTTTGACATCCGTCCACATGCCAGACCAGTAAGCAACATCTTGTATTCTTTTGTACGTCTTGAAAATTCCAAGATGTCCACTCATGGGATTGGAATGGTAGTACTGGAGAATGTTGTGTACAAGGCTGCTCGGAATGACAACACGGTAATGAACTCGGCCATCGGTCAGATGAGTGGTGTGATACAATTTGTCTTCCAACACTGCATATTGTTCCTTCTCAGCGAGTTCCTTCTTTGCTAATGCCTGAAATATTTTACAAATTTCAGGATCCTGATGTTGTGCTTCCCAGATACTTTCGGGGGTTATAGGAAACTCTGA
The DNA here is from genome assembly GCF_024679245.1 of Pseudorasbora parva. Classification (NCBI taxonomy): domain Eukaryota; kingdom Metazoa; phylum Chordata; class Actinopteri; order Cypriniformes; family Gobionidae; genus Pseudorasbora; species Pseudorasbora parva. The sequence goes on from NC_090179.1 coordinate 46,607,011, forward strand.
CTCCTCTTTCTGATTGGTGTAAACACTACACCCAGGTAGGTAGTTCATTCGTGAAAGTGCATCAGGTGCTACATTCAACTTCCCTTTCCTGTACTCCATAACAAAGTCATATCTTTGTAGCCGAAGAGCCCATCTGATGAGTCGACTGGTTGTTTTTGTGGAACTCATCACCCATTGCAATGAGGAATGGTCCGTGATTACTGTGAACAGTTGAGGTTCTAAGTAATGCTGCCATTTATCCAGAGCCCATACCACTGCAAGACATTCTTTTTCGGTGGTAGAATAGTTTGTCTCAGCTTTATTTAGAGTCCTACTGGCGTAAGCAATCACTTCCTCACCACCTTGTTCTTTCCGCTGAGTTAACACAGCACCCAAGCCGGTGTCGCTTGCGTCAGTGTACACGGTAAAGGGCAGTTGGAGATTAGGGTGTCCGAGGATAGGTGGTGATGTCAGGCATGCTTTTAAACACTCAAAAGCTTGTTGGCATTTTGATGTCCACTGAAATGATTGTCCTTTCTTTTTTAGGGTGTTAAGAGGCTCAGCAATCCTGGAGAAGTCTGGCACGAATCGATGGTACCATCCAGCCAACCCTAGGAACCGCTGGACTTCTTTAAGATTACGTGGAACTGGATAGGTGCGGATTGCTTCCACCTTGCTTGGGTCAGCAGTTATTCCCTGTCTGTTCACTACATGACCAAGGAAGTTGATCTCCTGCAGACAAAACTTGCATTTTTTTAGATTTAATGTCAGCCCAGCTGATTTCAACCGTTGGAAGATGGTCTGGATGTGAAGGAAATGCTGGGTCATAGATGGAGAGTAAACGATGATATCGTCAATATAGACGAAACATATGGTTCCAAGCAACTCTCTCAGGACTATCTCCATTAGCCTTTGAAAGGTTGCTGGGGCATTTTTCAGACCAAAAGGCATAACATTGAAATGGTACAACCCCCCTGATGTGATGAAGGCGGTCTTCAGCTTGCTTTCAGGTTCCATGGGTACCTGCCAATAACCGCTGTTAAGGTCAAGAGTTGAAAAAATGGCTGCACCAGAAAGTGACTCCAGTATCTCCGTGATATTAGGAATTGGATACGCGTCACTCTCGGTGAGGGCATTGACCTTTCTATAGTCAACACAGAACCTGAGACTTCCGTCTTTCTTGGGGACTAAGACAACTGGTGATGCCCATGCTGAATAAGAGGGTTCTATGATGCCAGCTTTTAACATTTCATCAATCTGTTCCTTTACTATGGCTTGCTTGACAGGTGTGAGCCTATAGGGACGTTGTTTAATGGGTACCGGATGACGAGTGTACAGGCAGTGCTGAAGAACGGTCGTACGTCCGGGTCGGCGGGTACACACTGTTTGATGGGACTCCAAAAGGTGGCGTAACTGAACTTCATCATTGTGTGGTAACGTTGCTTCTTTTACTGCATTTGCAATTAAAACTTGATCCTCAGTGAGGGTAGAGTCTACATCTCGAGATGCCCGTATAGGTTGTGTAGGAGGAACAGCACTTAGTAAGGAAAGATTCTGTTGAGAACCCCTACATTTTCTTGGCTTTCTTTGGCAGGGAACTTTACTCATAGGTACACTCGCTTGTCCCAGTTGGAAATAGTATTCCACCTCCTGAGCACCTTTGAAGGAGTACTTCCTGTCTGCAACATTAAGTTGGAGGCCACTCAGGAAAATGAAATCTAACCCCAACACTGCTACATACGTCAGGGATGTGGACGTAAGGACTACAGCTCGCATAGAAGTATTGGTGTCATGCAATGTAATCTGTACATTTATCCACCCAAGTGGAATTTCAGCCTCGCCGTTTGCTAGGTATAAAGGCCCTAAGGTCCAGGGATGGAGACTTTCTTGAGGGGTAAGATCCTTCCATAAACTCTCATGTATAAGAGTATAGCTAGCTCCAGTGTCCACAATAGCTTTTCCTTTCCAGGGCCCAATGGTGATAGGGACTACTAGCTGTTGTGGTACTGTGAACTGCTTGTGAGAAACATCCTGGTTCGTTTGCAGACTAGACGTGATAGGTGATGCCGTTGTGGCTGAGACAGTATTGTGGGAGGGTAACCCACCCTGTTTTTGATTTTGAGGAGGTCGTTTGTTGTGAGCGGGTTGAGGCTGATGGGATGGCTGACTTGAAAGGGATGTAAAATAAGGACAGTTCCCTGGGGAATGGTGTCCTTTACACCGCCAGCACTGAACTTGAGACTTGTCCAAAGCGCGATTAACAGGAGGTCGTGGTGCCATAGACTGTTGTTTAGGGTGTATATCTCCATCATACCTGAGTTGCTGCTCAAAGTCCTTTTCAAATTGATGACCCAACTTCACAAATTCTTCCACTGTAGACACACGACTGCGGAGTTGACTGGCAAGGTGAGGTTTATTATTTTTTAAAATCATTTTTACAATTTCACCTTCTGTTAGTGTGCTCTTCCATCTTTTACACAATGCTCGGTAGGAGAAAGCAAAATCTCGGATGGGTTCTCGTTCTCCTTGAGTCCTAGTCCTGACTCGCTCTGCCAACTCATCCTCATAATCCTCTGACAGAAAAGCGGAGAGGAAAGCTGCTTCGAATTCAGTCCAGGAGAAAATGGAAGCGCGAGCGACTTCCCACCAGTCACGTGCAGTTCCGTGTAAGACGGTGCGAAAAGTAGCCAGAAGATCCCCATCTGACAAAGGATGTAATGCCAAAAAATCCTGACATCGAGTTAAATAACTTAAAGGATCTGCATCATCGGATGGCCTTCCAAATGTAGGGAATGTTAGTCGAAGATGATCACTTTTTGCTACCGTAGCAGTGGAAGATGTGGTGGTGTGAACTTCTGGACTGGGTGGTATTGAAAAGGAAACTGGGGCGGATAAGGGTACCTCTTTTGGTTGATCCATCATCTCTTTTCTTTCAGTTTTAAATTGTTTTGTCAGGTCTGACTGGATTTGTTGTGTGTTAGTGCTAAGCTCTGCCATTTGCTTTTTACATTGATGAAGTTCTTTGTAGAGTTCATCTTGACTAGTCTGCAGGTTCTTGCGCATGACTTTAAGATCATTTTGAATTTCTACCTGAAGCTGTTCTACCAGGAAACGTACCTCAGATACAAGGGCAGTCTTCACATTTGTCAGTTCATCAGCAATCATAAGTTTGGTAGCTTTGGTCCATTGATCCATCTCGCTTTCCACCTGTTGTTTGTTTTTTGAGATGCACTTGAGTAACTGTTGCTGGTTCTCTGCCATCTTAGTTACCACACTGGAAAGATTTGTTGTAAGTTGAGAAGACTTGTCTTTTACCTCCTGGGTAAGTTGAATAATTGCACTCTCCTGTTTTTGGCTAGATTCCTTTAAGGAGTCCAAATCTCCTTTTACTTGGTGGGTAAGTTGTTGTATTCCTCTGCCAGGTGTGGGTAGTTCACCAGGCAAATCCTGCAAATCCTGTTGTCCCACAGAAGATGGTGGAGAATCTTCATGGGATGAGCAAAGCTGCATAGGGTCTGTGCTGGGAGGTTCCCAAGTGAGGGTTTGTACTGGAGTGCTAACAGTCGGGGGGGACGTGACAAACCGCACACTGGTTCCAGTGGGGCCAGTATGGGGCATAATAGGGGTGAAATGGAAAGGGGTGGTGATGGGGGCTGTTGAGGTCCACATGGGAGTTTCCACTTCAGGGACATCAATATCCACACAAATGGATGGAGATGGGGAAGGTGTGGAAGTCATGTTGATGGAAGGGTGAACTATGTGTACAAATAAAATAAAAAAATCAGTAAATGTGTACTTGGGTCTGTGTTTTTCCTTTTAAAGGGGGAAAAAAAACTGTAAACTGGGGCAAAATAACAAACCAGGGCAAAATAAAAAACTACAAAGTTCAACAACAATAACAAAAAACAAAACAAAATAGTACTACAAGGTTAAGTAAACAGTTCCAACAACCTTTTTGAATTTACCCTTAAGTAAGTTATTCAGAAGTTAACCACTTGCCAATTTGCTCACACACTTGTTTCACCAAAAAAAAACTTGATATAACAAGGATTACAGTTCAGTCACAATCAATACAATTCAGTCATATGGGGACTTATGTCATATCATTCTACATCTCCAAATCCTCATAAGACATGTTCCCCCCAAATGAGAATTAAATGACAAATCCCAAATCACCAGACGCAGGTTTTTTTTTTTTTTTTTTTTTCAAACAATGAAATCAAAAGACATAAATCACAACAAAGAGCAGTAGTTCAGTTCAAATATAATCTCAGTGATGTATTATTGGTATTTAAAAAAAAACAATTCCCTTTTTTCTTTTTTTCAACCAAAGTTCAAATGATGATTCAGTTCAAGTTTCACAGTTCATAATTCATGATTTTCAATTAAAGTTTCTTCAGAATTCATGAATTTCAATTTAATTTTCACAGTTCACGTCCCTGTTTGGGCGCCACTCTGTAACGGTGGTGACCCCCAAACTACAATTCATAATTCAGTATTCAATAAATTGTTTTTTTGTTTTTTAAATCAACCTTATTCGGGCGCCAGGCAGGTATAGGCCTGCCAACAAAAACCCGGGATAGTTTTTTAATAACCACCCGTTACGTTCAATAACCTCAAAATAATCAGTCTTTTGTTTTGTTTTCCACGTTTTTTACTTAAATGGGTTTACACCCAACAAACACAAACATCAAACTTAGTTTGATAGATACAATACAACACCTAAACAGAAAGACCAAAAGAACAATTTCAGACACCGTTACTTATTCATTTTGTTCGTGGTTTGTATTTCAATCGGTGCAGATATGTCACAGTTCATTAACATGCCATAAATTCACATGTCCGTTTTAAACCCCAATTTGTCCTTGAAAACAACACTAACGAAGAAGAAGGTCATAGAAAGGAAATAAAATCAAAACAAAATGAATACAAACGATAAACTCGATCAGTCTGTATATGTTTGGAATCGTGTGCGTGTATGTGTGTGCGTGTGTGTGTCGGAGAGTGAGCGCGTCTGTGATTGGGTGCGTGTATGTGTGCGTGTGTGTGTGTCGGAGAGAGAGCGTGTCTGTGCTTGATTGTTTGGGGAAATGAAAAGTTTTTAGTCACTGACCCAAGTGCAGCTGATCACAGGGCTTTCGAAGAGTGTCTAGGGACCGTAGTGGACTCAACGATGATCCTGGTAACGACCAACTTTTCCCTTTGGATGGCTTAGCGATGCTTATAACGTGAAGGTAACTTTGCGCTCGTTCACAAGCACGGTAGAGCAGATCTGGAAATGACAGGCCGACAGGAACACGAGCCACACTCCCCACGGTAACGCACTCCACTTCTCTCCCACCACTCGCAACTCAACTGTCTTCACTTGTTGTGACGTCTCTTCCCCCCCTTCCGGTATGTGCGCTTCCACCTTATACTCACATCCGTCCTTAATTAATACGCACACCTTTCGTGCAACGAAAGTGAAAGTAACCAAGTGGCATCCAGACTTTTCAGTTCTGCCACAGTGTTGTTTATGTGTTTGTTTATAATATTTGAGAAGAAGGTCTGTCTAGCTTTGCCTAGTTCAACATTGAAAGCATGAAGGCTGTCTTTATAGATGTTATAATGGACTACAAGTTTTGTCTTCCACCACTTTCGTTCAGATTTTCTGCATTGTCTTTTCATTATTTGAACTGCTGTTGAGTTTCTCCATGGTGCCTTTTGTTTGCCACTCTTTTTCCTGACTTTCAGAGGAGCAATATCATCAATTACACTCTTAACTTTTGAGTTAAAGGAGTCAAGGAGAAAATCAACACAGTCTGCAGATATGCTTGGTTTTAGAGATAAAGCCTTCATAAACAGCACATTAGTGTTCTCGTTTAAGCATCTCTTTTTGACAATGGCAGGAGAGATTGATATATCAAAGAAAATACAGAAATGATCAGACAGTGCCACATCCTTAATAACAATCGATGAAATGTTTAGACCCTTACTGATAAGTAAATCTAGAGGTGTCCACGATTGTGTGTGGGTCCATTTACATGCTGTGTCAAATCAAAAGTGTTAAGAACAGTCATGAGCCTTTTTGTTGTACTGGATTCAATATTGTCTATGTGAATGTTAAAATCCACAGCAATAGCAAAACAGTCAAACTCTGAGGAAATTATTGATAACAGTTGTGTAAATTCCTCAATAAAGACTGGAGAGTACTTTGGAGGCCTGTAAACAATGATAAGCAGAATGCGTCGAGCACCTTTTAACACAATACCCAGATATTCTAGAGACAAATATTCACCAAATGACACTTGCTTACATTGAAAGATATCTTTAAAAAGAGCAGCAACACCTCCACCTCTCCTAACAACTCTGCAAACACTCATAAAAGTAAAGTTAGGAGGGGCTGCTTCATTGAGGACTGTTGCACTACAGTTTTCTTCTAACCACGTTTCATTTAGAAGCAAAAAATCTAGGTTGTTAGTGGTTATTAAGTGGCTGACTAGACATGATTTGCTCTTAAGTGAACAGATGTTTAACCTGTTAAGCTGACTTCCAAATTTTGAAAAAATCCTAAGAAATGTATACTCAGACTAAAACAAATACAGTTTGTGAATCCTTTGCACTAAAAGCATAATTATGATCTCATTTGAAAGCAGACACCTAGCAGTTTACTGTAAAGTCAAAATGATAATATTTTTTATAATCAAAAAAAGCTATAATAAGCTTCAAAGTTTTTTAAAGTTATTAGAAATTTATTTGTATGATATATCTTTATGAAAATAAAATTGAAGTGGGCCTTGGAGAAATCTAGAAATGCACTACAGCTAAAGCCACAAGTCTGACCATGTTATATTTCAGATCTGAAGATGATCAGTCTAAAACTCTGCATTTTATTAAACGTTTTACAAGATCGTTTCATGTGATTTTATTTTGAGATATCTCTAAAATATCAACTAATGTTTATTGCCACATCTTCTCAGCTTTCATTCGCTATTTTGCCTCTATTGTTTAGAGGTGCAAACTGCCCCATTCAGTTTGTCTCCCCGGCACACATTCACACTTCTGCGGACTTGTTATGGCTCTAATTATTATTCTTTTGTCTGCATTATAATTACTAACGATTCTCTATTCAAACTGTTCTATTCAAACCTCATTTCTAAATCAAACCTCTCACTTTACCCTCACTGAGACTCTATTGAATGCATTTCGTCCAAATAAGCATTTCAGTAGTTTTACATTTAGAAAATGCTCATAAAAATAAAGTATTTACTCAATGGCAGGTGCATCTAGGGAAAGCTAGCACGTTAGCTTAGCACACAAGCAAAACACCAATTTATACGATTAAAATCATGTTTTATTCAAAACTTGCTTCATATCACTTTATAATTTATATGTAGAGTGTTTTATATAACAATATGTGATCTCATATAGCTTCGGGTCAAAAAATCTGACAGAAAATATACAATGTTAAAAGCTATGTGGAATAGCATTGCATTATAAATATCATCTATTATGAAACCACCCAACATGGCATAAAGAACACAGACCAACCATATATTGCCGCCATTGTGTGTTTATGGTCTTAAAACGTGTCTATCTGCATAAAATAGCGATCTGATGATCCCAGGGAGCTGTGTGGATATGTCAGATACTTCCTGAATGTCACATGGTGTGTCTGTTCTTCGTGAGCTAAATATGGGGTGAATTTTCAGTAGTACAGCTTTCCAGCGCCCTCCGGCTGCCAGAATGAATTGAAAACACAGCATATCACAGTATACTGCTCTCATAATCATACATCCGCGGATTTTGGATAAAGATTGAATAAATAATACTTCTCTGTATAGAAATTTGACTCAAACATGTGAGAATCTATCAATATTTCTCCACATCGGCACACTTTTGAAGTAAAAGCCCTGAGGGAAGTTGTTTTGTCGAGTGTCTTCATGACGACCACAGAGGAGTATTTTATGAATGGGAGCAAATGACGCGCATATTACAATCAAAAGGTAGCGACGCCCATGATCATATTCATAACTCCTGGCACATATTAACACATTACGGTCACTATAAGACTTTGAGAATAAAACAGAGGTAAAAAAATTAAACTTTAGTCTTAGATCTTTTTAATGATGTATAGTTTGTCAAGGTAATTACTTACACCTGATAGTAATTTTGAGCTAATTTAAGCAAAGAGAGCTTCAGCACGTCCTCGTCCTCGTGACGGTTATCAGGTTAAAAGGGCTAATTTAACAGTATTCATTTTTTCACCCACATTAGTCTTAGTTTGACAAGTGACAGGCAGCAGATTATATTGGTTTGTTAAACGGCCTGACAAGGCCTTAGACTTTCTTTCACGTAACAGAACAGAGATAGAGAAAGAGGCAGGCACACTGGGTTCCCACTTGTTATGTAAACATTTTATAAAGTTACTGTTATCATAGCGAGGACCCAAAACATATCACTGAGAGCTGGAATCAGATGTTTTTGGTTCACCTACAACAGATGGAGGATGGTGTGTACCCTGGCGTTGTGACCGAAGAAATCTCACAGGTGGAGGGGGAGCTGGGCCCACAGGCTTTGTTGGTTGTGGGGCTCGACGCTTTTTGGTTGATATCTGGGGGCTCGCAGCAATCAAGTGTGATAGTCTAGTTCCAACAAAAATCAGTTCCTCCATTTTCTCTGAGAAGCCCAGATGCGGGGATGCTGGAGAGAGGAATGACATGTCCGGTGAGAGGGGCTGTTGCTCTGGTGTTACCGGAAGCTGAAGTATGTTGTCCTGGCTTCCCTGTCCATTTTCAAGAAAGTCATCTTTGGTTGCTGAATCTTGGAGCAGTTCTAATCCACCACAGTCAGTCTGTGGTGAGCTCTGTGGACAGGGCTCAGCTTGGGAGTGTGTCCAAGAGCAATTGTTGTGGCTGCGTGGTGTTATCATTGTCCTTTTGGGATGTGTCAACCGAATGTCCATTCAGGAGCTGAAATTAAGTCCTGTGGTCATCCATACTCTGTATCAGGTTGAGTGGGTTAAAACACAGAGCTGAAGGATGATGAAGGGAAAAATAAATATTGTCCTTTAACACTCTTGCACCAAGTTTGTTTGGATGGAGGCCATTTGATGTAAACAGTTGTCTCTGACTCCAGAATAGATTGAAGTTATCAATGAAGTTCACTCCATTCATGTTACAGGTTTTTTGCAGCCATGTATTAAGCCCAAGCAACTGTGAGAATCTATTTGTTCCTCTTGCTGGCAGTGGTCCACTGATGAACGGCTGAACTTTCAGTTTTCTAAGTGTTTCAAAAAGTTCATTGAAGTCCGACTTCATGAGTTCTGACTGCTCTCTCTGAATATCGTTCTTCCCCACATGAATGATTAGTTGATTTGCAGTCTTTTGTTTCATCAGAATGTTCTCAATTTCCCTGTTTACATCAGAAATGGTTGCTTGTGGAAGGCAGCATGTAGTTGTATCTCTGCTGCGAATGTTTCTGACTGTAGAGTCACCCACTTTCAGAGTCCTTGGCTCGGCTGCGCTCTGAGCTGAGGGCTGCTGTCTGCTCGACCTTGAGCACCTGTTAGCATTAGTGTTAGCTGTGGGCTGATGCAATCTGTGTTCGATCATATTCATCACGTTCAAGAAGATTCCTTAGCTAGAAGAGGCATTTTCTTATCCTTTCGATAGTAGGCAGCTGTGTTTTCCCTTCCGGAATGTAAGCTGATGGCAGTGTGGAGGCTGGTCGGATGAAATATTCCACTTTTTTGTAGTAATCCAGTCAACAGAGTTTCTAGTTTTATCGTTGAAGTCAAGCTTTGTTGTTTGAGCACTGTGTTGATTTGCTGAAGTTAAAATTATGAGATAATATATAGAAGCGATAGAGCAAAGCGCGGAGCAGTAAGCAAGAGAGTCCGGACAGTAGCGAAGCAGGAAGTAAATACACACACAGTCACATACACACTCATTTACGAACAGAGTCACAAACAAGGCAAGGCAAGGCAAGCCAAGGCAAGTTTATTTGTATAGCACATTTCATACCCAATGGCAATTCAAAGTGCTTTACATAGAAATTAATTAAAACAGTGGTAACAAATGCATGAGAAAAAAAAGAATACCATATGGACGAATAAAGAATCAAAAACAAGCATAGTTAAAACAGTCGTAAAGATATAGTAATTAAAAAAAAAAAAATTAAAAATAAAAAAAATAAGATAAAATAAAATAAAATGGTCAGATCCACAATAATGGTCTGATATAAAAATAAACATTCTTCAGTTTACTGCCTACATACATGTACCATCTTAATTAGAACACCTCTCATTCATTTCTTTCTCAAACACGTTCATAACATCCATTTTAATCACTATTCCCTGATTTTTACTCAGAAACCTTCTTGTTAAAACCCTTACTCACTCATCATACCCTCCACAGATTTACACATACTCAAACCTTATTGTCAAACTTACTATTTCCATCAAACCCAGTTTTCACTCGTCATATTCAACTCAAAAGAACATATAAAATAAACAATAACCAGAGATAAGAACAAAGGTAAATAAAAAACAATTATAAAAAGAATAAAGAGATAAGATATGGTGCAATCAGTCGGACATACAGTGCTCAGAGCTCACTCAGTAAATGCACAGCTAAACAGATGTGTTTTGAGTCTGGATTTGAATGTGGCTACTGTTGGAGCAAATCTGATCTGTTCAGGAAGCTGGTTCCAACTGCGGCTGGCATAATAGCTAAAAGCAGACTCTCCTTGCTTTGAGTGAACTCTTGGTATTTCTAACTGACTTGATCCTGCTGATCTGAGTGATCTGTTGGGTTTGTATTTAATCAGCATATCTGCGATGTATTGGGGTCCTAGCTCATTGAGTGATTTATAAACAAGTAATAGTACTTTAAAGTCGATCCTAAATGTAACTGGAAGCCAGTGTAAAGACCTGAGGACTGGTGTGATATGGTCATATTTTCTGGTTCTGCTCACAATCCTGGCAGCAGCGTTCTGTATGAGCTGCAGCTGTCTAATGGTCTTTTTAGGAAGGCCAGTGAGAAGGCCGTTACAATAGTCCACCCTACTGGTGATGAAAGCATGAACCAGTTTCTCTAAGTCTTGCCTGGAGACAAAACATCTAATCCTTGCAATATTTTTCAGATGATAGTATGCTGATTTAGTTATTGCTTTGACATGACTACTGAAACTCAGGTCGGACTGTAAAATCACTCCAAGATTCCTGACTTGATTTTTTGTTATCAGGCCTTTAGCCTCAAGATACGCGTTCACCTTGAGAATTTCATCTTTGTTTCCAAATGTAGTGATTTCGGTTTTGTCTTTGTTTAACTGAAGATAGTTTTGGCACATCCAGTTGTTAACTTCATCAATGCATTTGCACAGGGAGTCAATGGGGCTGTAGTCATTAGGTGATAGTGCTAAGTAGAGCTGGGTGTCATCAGCATAGCTGTGGTAAGCAATATTGTTCTTTTTCATTATTTGGCTCAGTGGCAGCATATACAGGTTAAACAGGAGTGGTGCAAGAATGGACCCTTGTGGGACTCCGCATGTCATGGATGTCCACTCAGACTTATGGTCTCCTATACTCACATAATAACCTCTCCCTTCTAAGTACGATCTGAACCATTTGAGGACCATTCCAGAAAGCCCAACCCAGTTTTCCAGCCTGTCTAGAAGTATGTTGTGGTCAACAGTGTCGAATGCGGCACTGAGATCCAGTTGTACCAGAATTGATGTTTTGCCTGTATCAGTGTTTAAGCGAATATCATTTATAATCTTTATGAGCGCTGTCTCTGTACTGTGATGTGGACGGAAACCAGATTGAAAATTGTCAAAGTATCCATTTGAGCGTAAGAATTTGTTCAACTGATTGAAAACAACTTTTTCAATGATTTTGCCTATGAAGGGGAGATTTGAGATTGGTCTGTAGTTGCTCAGTATGGAGTTATCCAGATTTCTCTTTTTCAGAAGAGGCTTAACTATTGCAGTTTTAAGGACGGTTGGAAAAGTCCCATAGAGAAGTGAGGAGTTTACCACTTCTAGGAGATCTGCTTCTAAACAGTTAAACACACTTTTGAAGAAAGAAGTGGGGAGTGTGTCTAGGGCACAGGTTGATGTTTTAAGATGCTGTACTGTGTCTTCTAAAATTTTGCAGTCAATAACGTCGAAATCTGACATGGTAATTTTCCGAGGGTTTGGTATGATCTGACTGACCCCAGAGCAACTAGAGGATGTGCTGATCGCCTTTCTGATATTATTGATTTTCTCTGAGAAGTAGGAAGCAAACTCACTGCACTTACTGTCTGAGAGCATTTCACTAGGAGTCTGACTCGGGGGGTTTGTTAGTCTCTCGACAGTAGCAAAAAGAGTGCGCGTGTTGTTTATGTTTCTGTTTATAATATTTGAGAAGAAGGTCTGTCTAGCTTTGCCTAGTTCAACATTGAAAGCATGAAGGGTGTCTTTATAGATGTTATAATGGACTACACAAACACACAAACTCACAAACTCACACACACGCGCACACACACACAGTCACACACACATGCGCACACAGTCACACACACTCACATACACACACAGTCACACACATTTGTTTTTGTGAAATGTGGGGACACATTCCATAGGTGTAATGGTTTTTATACTGTACAAACCGTATTTTATATTCTCTTACAATGCCCCTAAACCTACCCATCACACACACACACACACACACACACACACACACACACACAGTCACATACACACACACTCACTCACGAACACACACAAACTCACTCAAACACACACTCACAAACTCAGTCACATACACACAAACACAGTCACAGTCACACTCACATACACACACACAGTAACATACACACTTACTCACACACACACAGTCACATACACACTCACGAACAAAGTCATACAAACACACACACTCTCAAACTCACACACACACAGTCACATACATACAGACACACACACATGCGCGTGCACACACCCACACCCACACAATCACACACACACACACACACACACACACACACACACACACACAGTCACACATATGCTTGTTTTTGTGAAATGTGGGGAAATTCCATAGGCGTAATGGTTTTTATACTGTACAAACCGTATTTTCTATGATTTTACACTGCCCCTGCCCCTAAACCTACCCATCACACGCGCGCACACACACACACACACACTACCCCTAAACCTACCCATCATAGGAAACATTCTGCATTTTTACGTTCTAAAAAAACTCCTCCTGTATGATTTATAAGCCTTTTGAAAAGTGGGGACATGGGTAATGTCCTCATATTTCACCCTCTCCTGTAATACCTGTGTCATACCTATGGCATTACACACATTTGTGTCCTCATATGTCACAAAAACATGCCCACACACACACACACACACTCTCATATAGAACGCAAATACGCGCACACACAGTCATACACACACTCGCACAAACACACTCACAAACTCACACAACCACAATAACACACACATATACACTCATACACACAGTCACACATAGACACACCCTCACAAACACACACTCTCTCTCTCTCTCTCTCTCTCTCTCTCTCTCTCACACACACACACACACACACACACACACACACACACACACACACAAACAGACACACATACACAGCATCTCACACACACTCTCTCTCTCTCTCACATACACACACACACACACACACACACACACACACACACACACACACACACACACACTCATACACAAATACACTCTCACACACACACGTTCTCTCTCACTCTCTCTCTCACACACACTCTCACACACATTGGGTTTCCATGTTTTATGGGTCTTTCCACAGAAATAATGTTGTTATACTGTACAAACTGTATATTCTCTCCTCTAATCCTAACTGATGTATTTTAACAACGTGAACTAATGAGTATTTATATATATTTCATATTGACAGCATTGTTATTTATTTATTTAGTGTAAGTGCTCATGTTTAGCTTTGGAGATAGACTTAATGTGTGTCATTGTTCTCTACAGGTTGAGGAGCTGTGGTGTCACAGATGAAGGTTGTGCTGCTCTGGCTTCAGCTCTGAGATCAAACCCCTCACACCTGAGAGATCTGGATCTGTCTGGGAATAATCTAGGAGACTCAGGAGTGAAGCTGCTCTCTGATCTGAGGGATGATCCACATTATAAACTGGAGACACTAAGGTAACAATAGTTTTTAACAGTTTCCATCATAATATTTTTATTTAAAGTTCAAATGTTTTACTCACTAGAAATAAAAGGAAGTGTGTAGTGGAGTGTAATGATCATTTCTGCTGGTTCTGCATCAGCTATCCGTTGTTTGAAAGTGACCTTTCATGACCTTTTGATGTTGTAAAGTGACTTTGAGCGTCAGATAGAAGCTATATTATCATGTTTGAGAATGAATTAATAAAGCTTATCTAGTTAGTGCTCAGTTTTCTTATGAAAAGATGTGACAGACGTAATGTCTCATACTGCATATGTGACTCTGTGTGTGTTTTATTTTAGGATCAGAGGACAGTCTGATGTTCTGCTGATGATCTGATGGTGAATAAGGATCCACTACAGAGACTCACAGTCGACAGAATCAACAGAGACTGAAGATACAGTGACTTCACTGTTATAAATTAAGACTTCATTTAGATTTCAACGATTCTCTGACAGACCTGATGAGGCGGCAGTGAAACACCTTTTATTTCACAGCAGCAAATTACAGATTAACCATTTTATTTCTATAAACACACAGTATACACTCGAAAGGTGTGTGTTTTGTTACAGAGAGAATATAGAGCCTGAATGTGTGTGTGTGAGACCAGCAGAGGGAGACAAACACTAATGAAAGATTAATTTACAAACAGTGGAAACTTGAGTGTGTAATCATGTTTATAATAATAGTTGTATTACATTTGTATTAATGTATTAAAGGGGTCATGTGATGCGTTTTCATGCTTTCCTTTCTCTTTAGTGTCGCCTATAAAAACCACAATGACCAAAGTGTGGTTCATCTCGCTCTATTTGTTCAGCACTAGCTCATGCTGATGACGTTTATTCTTCTATACTAACGTGTGTCGTAGCCTGAGATTCAATAGGTGTCATCATCGTACAGTCTACACACACACTGTACCCAAGTTCATCAGATCTGTGTCGTTCAGCGTGATCTGTAATGATCTTACAGGATTGGTGAAATCACTGTGTCTGTAGTAGGAATAAAAGAGAAGGCAGGTCCAGACCAGATTAAACACCTCGATCTGATTCTCCCTCACAGAGCTACGTCACTCGGTGGAAATATTAGCATAATGTCGCCCAAATGCACACGCAGAGAAAGAAGACGTGGCTTCAGTTGTCAGTTGTGGAGATGCTTTGTGTGTGTGTGTGTGTGTGTGTGTGTGTGTGTGTGTGTGTGTGTGTGTGTGTGTGTGTGTGCGTTTGTGCGTGTGTGCGTGTGTGTGTGTGTGTGTGTGTGTGTGTGTGTATACATTATTTGGCCTTCTGAAAGTGGACGCAATCAGGAATCAGTTGATCAGATTTATTTACAACACTGTCCCAGAACAGCACAACCCAAATGTGTGTGTGTGAAGTGTATTTTACAGAGGACCGTTTCCTGAACCTGTGAGAGCACAATACCGGCTGTGCACAAAGACTATTGCTATAAAATGAGGCAATTCCAACTGTGAATCTCTTCTGAATCAGAGCCTGTAAGTGTGTTTTATTATTTGTTAAAGTATTAGCATTGACTGTTCAAATGTGGAGTGTGTGATCGTCTGTCAGTTCCAGTGAAGGTGCAGCAGTTGGCCGACTCTCTGCAGCAGATCTCAGGTCAGCTGAACTCTGTGTTTGGAGATTTGGGTTCACTGATCCACAAACAGGCTCCGCCCACTCTGACCACACCTCTACCACCTCGTAAGCCCCTACCCCTCACTGTCCAATCGACTCGCGGTCACACACACACACACACACACACACACACACACACACACACACACAGACAGACTCCGGGCCGGGCCTGAGCACAGGTGAGAGACACACACAAACACAACTACCCCAAGTACCCTAGCAACCACCTGAGTACCTTAGCAACCACCCTAAGTACTTTAGCAACCACAAAGCAACATCCTAGCAACGATCCAAGTACCCTAGCAACCACCTTAGTAGCCTAGCAACTGAGTTGCAACACCCTAGCAACCACCCTCAGTACATTAGCAACCACAAAGCAACACCCTAGCAACCACCCCAAGTACCCTAGCAACCACCCTGGCAACCACATGAGTATCCTAAAAACCTTATAGCAACACCTTGGCAACCGCCATGAGTATGTTAGCAACCATCTATAAACCACCCCAGCAACAACCTGAGTACCCTAGCAACCGCATATCAACACCCTAGAAACCAAAAAGCAGCATCCTAGCAACCACCCCAAGTACCATAGCAACCACCTGAGTAGCCTAGCAACCGACTTGCAAAACCCTAACAACCACCCTCAGTACGTTAGCAACAACCTAGCAACCACCTAAGGTCCTGCAAACTGTATAGCAACATCCTGGCAACCAATCTGAGTATGCCAAGATGTACCACCCTAGCAACCAAGATGGCAGCATGTCTCTCCTCTCTCTCCTCTCTGTCCTGTTTTTCGTGTTCGACGTTATTTTAAACGGACTGTTTATGGACACGATCTATGCCTATACCCAGTCTGTTTTTGTTTTTTTACGAAATTTGAAACTGCGATACCGTCGGCTGCGGGGGGCATTCTAAACCTCCTGCAGCTGAGTGCTCCAGGCTCCAGTTGTTGAAAATGTTTTACAAATGCGCAGGAGGCCAACTTCAGTCCAAACAACAAGTCCATATTTCCCCTTACCCATTCCATATTTCCCCTTACCCATTCCATATTTCCCCTTTCCCTCCACAATTCCCATATTGTCGCGCTAGGCTTATGGACAAACACCCAATAGCCGAAGCTACACCGTCGTTTACAAGCGTTTGTGGACATACCTGCGAAACTGCCTGCTGAATTCTTCCTGGTCTCCCGTAGACGAGCTACTTTCCATCATGGGAACTCTACAGGTAATCTGGTTGTTACTTTTTACTATGGATCTGAATTTTTCAACCTGTGCGTATCATGAGGACTTTCCGACGTCTTTGCGATACACTACATACACTTCGTCAAAGAACACACTACACACACACACTCCAAAACAGGAGTATTGCGCCGAACTTTTCATCCATGAACCTGACATTCATCTCTCCCTTGTTTGTTTGCGTCTGATTAGAGACAATTTTATAGTGTTTGGACAAAGATCATGTCTCACTCAGCATTGTGCAATCAAACGAGATGATATATTAAAGCATGTTTGGAAACGTCGTTTTATTATATTGATGTTACTGCTGGCTGGAAATGTTAAGCCAAACCCAGGACCCGAGCCTGAATGTTTATACACACCAGGAGATTTCGCTAATAGATCTGGCTTGAAAATTGTACATTTAAATATCCGTAGTCTGGTGCCAAAGATGGATTTTGTTAGGATATGGGCAAATTCGACAAATGCAGACATTTTTGTTTTATCATAAACGTGGCTAAAAAAATCTGTTAGTGATAATGATATTGCGATTAGGGGATACAATGTATTTGGTGCGGATAGGAAGAGTGAGGGAGGAGGCGTGGTTATTTACGTGAAGTCTAAGTATCATACCACTCTATTGAAGACTGAGGATCACAAAATGTTTTGAATTGCTGGCTATTGATCTGAAACTACCAGTTTGACTGTTGCTTGTTGTTATAGGCCCCCGTCAGCTCTTAAAGAAACATTATCAACACTCTCAGCTGTCCTGACAGATATTGTAAATCACAAAGAAATAATTCTGCTTGGTGATTTAAATTGGGACTGGATGAAAGATGATTCAAAGGACTTAAAGGCTTACTGTGATTCTGTTAATTTAACACAAGTAGTAAATACTCCAACTCACCCAAACACAAAAAATCGAAATAAATTCACGTTCATTGATATTATTTTAGTAAACCGACCTGATAAATGTACACAGATTGGTATTTTCCCAAATGACATAAGTGATCACTGTGCTATTGGGATTATTAGAAACTGTAAACCTGTGAAAACACCTTCAAGAATAGTGGAGAAACGACACTTTAAGGCCTTTGACCAACAAGCTTTCATCCATGATATGTATCATTGTGATTGGGATAGAATATCATTCATTCCTGATGTTGATTTGGCATGGACTTATTTTAAGGGTCTATTTATGGGAGTTTGAAATAAACATGCACCTCTAAGGAGGTTCAAGGTTAAAGGGAGGGATAACGCTTGGTTTTCTGATGCATTATCCTCTCTGCTACATGAGAGGGACCTGGCCTGGGCAAGGGCAAGGAAATCTGGTTTAGCAAACGATTGCTCCAGCTTCCGATGCCTAAGAAACAAATGTATAGCACAGATACGTAAAGCTAAAGCACAGTTTTATCTAGAAGAGACATACCAGAAATTTGCATAATCCAGAAAATTTTTGGAAAGATATTAAATCTCCTCATCATCAAGTTTACCAAAGCAAATAAGTGTTGATTCTAGACAAATCACAGATAAAAAAGAGATAGAGGACTCCTTTAATCAGCACTTTGCCTCTGCTGGGCATCTTTTCAAGTCAATGCCAGATCGACCCTTAGACACAGAGGTCCTGAATGTTAGAAATGTTAACACTTTCTCTTTTAAGCCATTTACAAGGAAAATAGTCCTGTCAGAATTGAAATGTGTAAACTGTAGAAAGTCGGCTGGACCGGATGGGCTTGATCCATCTCTCCTGAAGCTTGCAGCTGATATTATTGCCAAACCACTCACTCAGATTTTTAATTTGTCTTTGGAACAAAATGTTATTCCTGAATCCTGGAAAGCAGCACATGTGATAACTCTTTTTAAAAGTGGGGACCCCACATTATTGGACAATTATCGCCCTATATCTAAATGATCAGTACTGGCTAAGATATTTGAGGAATTAGTAAGTGAACAATTAAAAGAGTTTTTAACCTGTAATTGTATCCTCACCCCCTTTCAGTCAGGCTTCAGAAAGGGGCACAGCACCGTCACGGCAGCCACTAAAGTAATTGATGACATTATGTCTGCCATTGATTGCAAAAACTCATGCGCAGGATTGTTTATTGACCTTTCTAAGGCTTTTGATACAGTGGATCTTAGCATTCTTTTAAAATGTCTTCAAATGCGGTAAGTTGGTTTAAAAATGATCTTATAGGTAGGTTTCAATGTGTTACATGTGAAAGTATTACATCAGGGAAGGCCGCAATTACAATCGGGGTTCCACAAGGCTCCATCTTTGGGCCACTTTTGTTTACCATCTACATAAATTCTATTTCTGAACGTGCAAATGCTAATGTACACCTTTATGAGGATGACACCATCATCTATTGCACTGCACCCTCTCCATGTGAGGCGTTAATAAAACTGCAGGAGGCTTTCACAGTCTTGCAAGAACATTTAAGGAAATTAAAGTTAGTGCTTAATGCTAAAAAAACAAATACATGCTGTTCACACACTCCAAGTTCAAAGTAAAATCTCTAACTCCAATTGTAACCGCACAGGGACAGGAAATAGAGAAGGTGTCATGCTACACATATCTAGGTTTTTTATTGGATGAAAATATTTCTTTTAATCCTCATGTTATGCATGTGGTAAAGAAACTTCGAGTAAAGCGAGGTTTCTTTTTTAGAAATAAGGCTTGTTTTAATTTGAACGCTAGAAAAGAACTTGTAGCAGCCACATTTTTATCTGTTCTGGATTATGGCGACATTATCTATATGCATGCCTCAAAGTCTGTATTGCGTTCTCTGGATTCTGTCTACCATTCAGCACTACGATTTATAACAAAAGCAGACTATAATACACATCACTGCAATTTGTACAGCTTATCTGGTTGGTTACCACTGTCTATACGCAGACAACGTAATTGGTTGATTTTCATTTATAAAGCAATTACTGGATCATTACGATCATATTTATCAGTATTTTCATTGGCAACCAACAGTAGACATAACCTCAGTTCCAACAATAGCATACTTTTTAATGTGCCTACTGTTCACTCCGAATTTGGTAAAAGAGCCTACCGTTACAATGCTCCGTCAACCTGGAACGCACTACAGAAAGAACTGAAACTAAACATGTTTATCTCCATCTCTGATTTTAAGTTGTATCTGGTAGACACTTTACATCATACATGTGAGTGTGTAGACTTTTTGTTGTTTACAGGCTGCATATTCTCACTTGTTAATTTTATTTTTTATGTTGCGGCATTCTCTGTTTTATTTGTCTTATTTGGCTATGTGCTGCCTTTTCTTGGCCAGGGCTCACTTGAAAAAGAGACTACGGTCTCAATGTGACTACCCTGGTAAAAAACAAACAAAAAAACACCTGAGTACCCTAGCAACCGCATAGCAACACCCTTGCAACCACCCTGAGTACATTAAAACCCACAATGCAGCACCCTAGCAACTACCTGATTAGCCTAGAAACCGACTTCCAAAATCCTAACCCACACACACAAATATGCACACACACTCACAAACACACATAACTCACTCACGCACGCACGCACACACACACACACGAACAAAAAAACACACTCACTCACGAACAAACACACTAACTCACAGTCACACACTCACACACACATTCACAAACTCACACACACAGTCACATGCACATGCACACGCTCACGAACTCACACACACACACATACACACACATGAACATGCACACACACTCACTCACACACACACGGTCACATATGGGTGGTATATAGTGTATAAGGGCCAGAAAAATAGAAGTTTAAACCACGTAGCAAGGCCTTAGTAACCACCCCAAGTACCCTAGCAACCACATAGCAACCACCCTAGCATCCACCTGAGTACATTACCAAGCACATAGAAACCACCCTAGCAACCGTATAGCAACATCCTAGCAACCACCTGAGCACCCTAGCAACCACATAGCAACATCCTAGCAACCACCTTAGCCCAATCCACAGCACACCTCTTTTTACGGGCTTTTGGTACGCCTTCTGGGTCCGGTTCTGGGGTGTGCGTTTGGATGTCAAGTTTCGCCCTCTCTTCGACAAAACCCTGACGGACCTTTTTGAGTTCATTTCGGCGTGCTGCAGACACCATGCTCACCAGAATGTATGTGTCTGTGTGTATATATGTGTGTGTGTGTGTGTGTGTGTGTGTGTGTGTGTGTGTGTGTGTGTGTGTGTGTGTGTGTGTGTGTGTGTGTGTGTGAGAAAGTGTGTGTATTTATGAGTGAGAAAGTGTGAGTGTATGTGTGTGTAAGAGTGAGAAAGTGTCAGTGTGTGTGTGTGAGTGATAAAGTGTGTGTATTTATGAGTGATAAAGTGTGAGTGTATGTGTGTGTATGAGTGAGAAAGTGTCAGTGTGTATGTGTGTGTGTTTGTGCTGTGTTGGGTAGTAGCGTTGCTACAAGTAGTGATTTTAATTAGACCGTGGCCACATTGTATAATCTGTTGCCTAGTTTTAATAAAATGAGAGAACAAATTATTTCAACGTGTCCATGATTTACTCAACCAGGGACAATGAATTAAAGGAACACTCCACTTTTTTGAAAATAGGCTCATTTTCCAAGTCCCTTAGAGTTAAACAGAAGAGTTTTACCATTTTTGAATCCATTCAGCCGATCTCTTTATCTGGCTGTAGCACTTTTTGTAATGATGAGTCAACAGATATGGGATCCAAATGCAATTTTATTAAGACAACAGTCCACAATTGAAGTCTAGCGTACAGGCAAGGTAAAAATACATGCAGGCAGTCCGAACAGACAAACACAACAAGGCAGGGAACGTAGGCCAGAAACAGGGAGGTGATCCAAAACCAAGAGACATGAAAACATGATAGAAGGCTCAGAATTGTAGTAGTTACACTTTACAAGACTTCGCAGTGAATGGCAGAGTGAACAAGGTTTATATAGACTAAGGTGATGAGGCTAATGGCACACAGGTGTAAACAATGATGGCTGACAAGTCAGGGCAAAGGATTATGGGTAATGAAGTCTAAAATGGGGATAAATATTGAGGTGAGGGAGCCCTCTGGTGGCGATCAGAGGGAGCCCCAGAGGCCTGATTTGTAACACTTTTAGCATAGCTTAGCATACATCATTGAATCATATTAGTCCATTAGCATTGCTCTCAAAAATGACCAAAGACTTTATTTTTTTAAAGATAATATTTTTATATTTAAAATTTGACTATTCTGTAGTTACATCGTGTACTAAGACCAATGGGAAATAAAACAATTAGATTTTTATACCAATATAGATAGGAACTCTTTTCTGATTCTTGCGTAGTAGTCATGGAATTTTGCGGTCATACAATGGGTTCAGCGGTGCAATGATATTACACAGCGCCTGAAAGTAGTCCTCGGATAGGTAACTTCCAAAATAACCGGCACTAAGTTTGTGTTGTTGCGGTAGGGGTTGCATCGACTAGTCGACCTTAATGCTCAGTCATGACACTTTAAGCTTGACGTAGACTAGTCGCTGGCCTATAGAGGGCGCAACAGGATCAATTTCCTGACATGCAGGCTCTGTTTTCCACAGTTAAAAATGACAAATAAATGCACACTCTGAGAGCTCTTCCCAAGACATGTTTGATTATACAATCTGGAATCTCAAAATTGATCGGGAAAATGCACGCTTATTGTACACGTAAGTTAATTATCACGCTAAACTAATGCGTGCTGCATTACAACACACACACATAGCCGATCACGTGGAGATCATGCGCGCCTCACACAAACCATTCAGTAGCGCAGAAATATATTGTCAACACTCTTCTGTGATTTATCAATAAAATAGCTTAGAAACTGAAATGTTCTAGCACAGTGGTTCTCAAACTTTTAACACCATGTACCACCTCATAAAATATGTTTTTGTCCAAGTACCACCATAATGACCAACATTTAAAAACAGTAGCGTAGTAGGCCTAACTATTTAGCTAAAGTTAAAAAACGAGGCAGTTTATTCCAAATAAGTATATTTATTATTGTTAACCTGTTAAGCTGACTGCGAAATTTTGAAAAAATCATAAGAAATGCATACTCAGACTAAAACAAATACAGTTTGTGAATCCTTTGCACTAAAAGCATAATTATGGTCTCATTTGAAAGCAGACACCTGGCAGTTTACTGTAAAGTCAAAATGATAATATTTTTTATAATCAAAAAAAGCTATAATAAGCTTCAAAGTTTTGTAAAGTTATTAGAAATTTATTTGTATAAATATCTTTATGAAAATAATATTGAAGTGTGCCTTGGAGAAATCTAGAAATGCACTACAGCTAAAGCCACAAGTCTGACCATGTTATATTTCAGATCTGAAGATGATAAGTCTAAAACTCTGAATTTTATTAAACGTTTTACAAGATCGTTTCATGTGATTTTATTTTGAGATATCTCTAAAATATCAACTGATGTTTATTGCCATGTCTTCTCAGCTTTCATTCACTATTTTGCCTCTATTGTTTAGAGGTGCAAACTGCCCCATTCAGTTTGTCTCCCCGGCACACATTCACACTTCTGCGGACTGGTTATGGCTCCAATTATTATTATTTTGTCTGCATTATAATTACTAACGATTTTCTATTCAAACTGTTCTATTCAAACCTCATTTCTAAATCAAACCTCTGTAGCGACTCAGGCGAATCAAACACACAATCACCAGTTACATTTAACAAATATGTTTTGAATGCTTTGTGCTTAGTAACAGACCTTCCCCCAACACAACAGAGAAAGATTCTCCGTTACCCTGGAAACCATCTGATAAGACGTTTTACGGCCCAAACGAATTTGGCCACAGTTAAAGTTTCAGACACAAAGATTTTAAGACACGAAGCTTGTAAAACACACGCTTTTGCCTCAAATTATAGACAAACCATCTATAAATGAACATGCACCCCAAGACATTGTATGTAAACACATAACTGTCTTGTAAAATGTTTCTTCTGTATGGTATTTTGCATCTTTTAGTCTTTGTCTTAACAATTTACTAGTTCAGGTAACCTCATATATGTCATGTCTCCTATCAAATTAATGCTCACTTCACGACTTACACTTCCATGTATATCACTTATTCAGAAAATGCAGTGTGTGTTTGTTGCATTAATTAGAGTATGAATGGTCAGAGACCCACTGATTCAAGCTTGAAACAAAGAGCCATAAAATCTCCAGAGGAATTTCCCGCTTGGAAATCCCAACAATCTCATTGGTCAAGTCTACCCCAGGAGGGCGTGACTACTCCCAGACCTTAAAAAGAGGTGCTCGGATGCCCTCCCTCTCTCTCTTCTCTCTCCGGCTGAACCAACACGTCATCGTGGCTGGCCCTTGAGCCAGGCCACCAATGCAGGCTCTCCAAGCAGGGAGGGCCTCCATACACAGAGCCATGTGCTGTGTGGGACCAGAAACCGAGGCCCACACACGACTATTGGGCCAGCAGGCCCCAACGCTCTTCCCCTCTTCCCCACTTCCTCTTCCTTGCTCTCCTCGCTTCCCTACTGCTTCATCAACTTACTAGCCCCCAAGGGCATTCTTCAGAAGGAGTCAAGGGAATTCTTATTTCTAAAATCCAAACTGCTGTTAAAAGGGTTGTGTTATTTTCCCGTTGGGACAAGTTAACTTCTTGAGGCCCCTGTATTTGATGAACTGAAGGGAAGCTGTTTCTCATCCCTATCTCTCTCTATCTCTCTTTATCTCTCCAATTTTAGTCTATCCATTATTCTCGTTTATGTACCATATTCTTTCGTTACTATCTATATTTCTACTCTCTTGATGCATATTTAGTGTGTACTTTCTGTGCGAATCGTAGTGCTATTTTTAGTCTGTGTTTATTAAACTTCCAAAAGACATTTAATGAATTGAATCTGTTATTCTTCCACATACACGAAGTCAATGAAACTTACGATCTAACGTTACCTAACTGCTTATGCTACTATTTTAGTAAAGTAACTTGTACGACCATTTGAAATATTGACTTTGTCCTGATCAGTAAAGTTAATGTTTCTTATGCGCTCGTAAAGCAGTAATCCCTTATTGAGAATTGATTTGATAGTCTATAACTAATTTGCAGGACAAACTTAGTAAGATAATTTTAAGCAATTCCAAAAAGGGTTACTTGTATTTAATCAAACATTTTTCCCTATCAGAAAATTTTAATACGTAATGAACGACTAGCAAATTATATTCATAAATTCATGAATATTGAATATTAAATCCCTTTTGAGTTAATTATTCCCCGAGACATTAAACTCACATAGTCGTTCTTGTTACACCTCTCACTTTACCCTCACGGAGACTCTATCGAATGCATTTCGTCCAAATAAGCATTTCAGTAGTTTTACATTTAGAAAATGTTCATAAAAATTAAGTACTTACTCAATGGCAGGTGCATCTAGGGCAAGCTAGCATGTTAGCTTAGCAAAACAACAATTTATACGATTAAAATCATGTTTTATTCAAAACTTGCTTCATATCACTTTATAAGTCGAGTGTTTTATATAACAATATGTGATCTCATATAGCTTCTGGTCAAAAAATCTGACAGAAAATATACAATGCTAAAAGCTATGTGGAATAGCATTGCATTATAAATATAATCTATTATGAAACCACCCAACATGGCATGAAGAACACAGACCAACCATACATTGCCGCGATTGTGTGTTTATTGTCTTAAAACGTGTCTATCTGCATAAAATAGCGATCTGGCGATCTCTGGAAGCTGTTGGATATGTCAGATACTTCCTGAATGTCACATGGTGTGTCTGTTCTTCATGTGTTCCACATGGGAGTGAATTTTCAGTAGTACAGCTTTCCAGTGCCCTCCGGCTGCCAGAATGAATTGAAAACACAGCATATCACAGTCTACTGCTCTCATAATGATACATCCGCGGATTTTGGATAAAGATTGAATAAATAATACTTCTTTGTATAGAAATTTGACTCAAACATGTGAGAATCTGTCAATATTTCTCCACATCTGCACACTTTTGACGTAAAAGCCCTGAGGGAAGTTGTTTTGTCGAGTGTCTTCATGACGACTACAGAGGAGTTTTTTTTATGAATGGGAGCAAATGACGCGCATATTACAATCAAAAGGTAGCGACGCCCATGATCATATTCATAACTCCTGGCACATATTAACACATTATGGTCACTATAAGACTTTGAGAATAAAACAGAGGTAAAAAAATTTAACTTTAGTCTTAGATCTTTTTAATGATATATAGTTTGTCAAGGTAATTACTTACATCTGATAGTAATTTTGAGCTAATTTAAGCAAAGAAAGCTTCAGCACGTCCTCGTCCTCGTGACGGTTAACAGGTTAAACTGTAAATGCACAGTTTGAAAATCAACCAGCCTTTTAAGACCATTCATAATGGTCTTAAAAAGATCAAAAAAGTCTTACATTTGACTTAGTGAAACCTGCAGATACCCTAATTCAAAGTCCACCTTCGGCCCAAGAACAATGGTCTTAATCAGGGCTGAAGGTGGACTTTGAATCAGGCTATCTGCAGGTTTCACCAAGTCAAATAAGACTTTTTATGACCTTTTTAAGACCATTATGAATTCAATTTAAGACCTATATCGCGCAATAAAAATAAAAATAAAAAATGTATAGGAAATGCAGAATCACTAAATTACTTGCAAAGCGAATTCATTTATTTAAATTGAACAAAGTATTAGTAATCTTATTATACATAGCTCAATCCCACCGGGATATATGTATATATATATATATATATATATATATATATATATATATATAGTATACATACATACATACATACGATACATACATTACACACACATCCACACACGTTACATTTTTATTTTTATTTTATCAAAATTATTTTTTATTTTATTTTGTGGTAGCCACAAATTTGCGAACATTTTTATTTTTTTCATAATTAGGATGCCACATTAACCATAACAATAGTCACACATGGCAATAAAACAAACAAAATGAATGAATCTTGTTTGGTATTACAAAAAACAAACAAAAAAGGCTGGTCCAGTGGTGTGCTATCTATCTTTATCGCTTGGTGTGGGAAATATGACTAAAATCTTACAAGCAAACCACAGCAATATACAATTGCTTAATATAAGTAAAAAGTTTTCAACTAATTAAGTAATCAAATAAACTGGTCAGTAATACTAATAACATTTATAGGGCCTACTTATTAACAAATGACAATAGGCTATTGTCAGAATAGGAAAAATTAATAAAACATAAAGATACATATCTACAAGCAGTGCTTTAAGTGTGCTATTTTCCCCGTTTGTGTTGTTAAGCAATATTAGTTTGCTTTCACTTTGAGAACTTACTAATGCCCAGATCCAGAACTTACTGACACGTCCCAAACTTTTTTTCTCAAGTCAGATATAGACATATGCATAATGTGTGTATTTGATGGTTCAAGAGTAGGTTAATAAGCATAAAAAAATAAAAAAATAAAAACACATCCAAAACACTCGCGCGAGCGCTGATAGGCAGCAAACACGCGCAGTCTGACATCGGAGTTCGGCGTTTACATCACTGTTATTAACTCTTTTAGTGCAATCGGGTATATTATACTTTTATTTGGTCATTATGCAAGATGGTGAGAAAGATTCGCCTTTGCTTTCACTATCGCGGAACTGCAAGAAAGGTCAGCTGAAGAATAAAATCTGTTTTATGCGTCTGTGGGGTACGATCAGAAAGAGGCTTGTGCCAATAACACGAAAGCTGATTGGCTGCAATACAAGATGCATACTGGTCTAATTTGTAGTTGTAATAGAGCGAACAATAGTTGGACTAGCGAAAGAAAGAACTACAGCACCACGGAACACGCGCGCTGCGAGAGAGCTTTTCATAATTTATCCACCTCCACCTCTTCCCATCACAGGCAATTCATATTTATTTCAGCGATTCCTCCACGTACCACTAGTGGGAGCCTGCGTACCACACTTTGAGAATCAATGTTCTAGCACATATTTCTTGATAACTACAGCTGTGTCCCAAAGTGAAGTGCGCGCACTTCGAAGGCCGCATTTGAAGTGCGATTACGTCATACCTGCACTACGAAGACTGTCCCAATGTGAAGGCTGCACCCTCTGAAGGCCGCATTTGAAGTGCGATTACGTCACAGCGGCACTACGTAGGCTGTCCCAAAGTGAAAGCTGCACCTCTGAAGCGCTCTGAAGGCCGCATTTGAAGTGCGATTGCGTCACAGCGGTGCGACGAAGGCTGCCGCAATTCATGAGCGACTTCAAAATGCGCCCTTCGGTTCTCAGGCAAAGGAAGGATACAGCAGATGGGACCTTCCCATGACTTCGCAGCCTTCCCTATCCCAGAATTCATAGCACACTGGTGACTACAGGATTTGACTGGTCCGCATTCCCGCGGCACTCGATCAGATTCCAGTTAAAGACGGTAGCGGTCGGTAACTCAAGTTGAACACAACAGCGCAAGCGCTTGAAGTAAATAAAACGTTCAACGTTAGTGCATTCTCACAGTTCCCAGTTCCCTGCCCTGAGCAAGATAAACTTTAATTTACCAATTTTTAAATGCTATTTATTTCTCAACCATTATCTCAAGAAGAGGAATCAGTCCATTAGCCTATCACCCTTTTCGCTGTTTCTTTTTCCCCATACACTTTCTTTAAATAGCCTTCAAAATATAATCTGCGCGGCGCTGTATTTTCGTCCTGCTCCCGCTATTTTGCACCGCACCATTCCGATCGCGCAAAATTCACTCTGTGCTCACCCGCTATAAATTATTTTATTCCTGACCCGACTGATCCAGCTAAATTTAGATGTTGTTTCCAGAATCTATCTTTTAAATTTCCCTTACAGAAAGAGAGACACTGGATAGGAATTGTCCGTGCAATCATTTATTTTTCTTACAGCATACAGCAGGCTGTAGCCTATGTCAACACTGTAACTAAAACAAATATCACAGAAAAATAGGCTAAATCAAATGTGACATCTGTCACTCAGAATTATAAGAAAAAATACAAACAAACGAAAACTGCTGACTTAGCTGCTAAAATAAAGTTTTTTTTTGTTTTTTTTTATATGAATGAATGATTGAATGAATGTTCACTGACGACGGTCAACGAAACATCGATCCTCCAAAGGCTGAATGCGTGGCCGACACAGAACAATTTAAATGGCTAGCTTATTATTTTTTATGCAAGTTATTTGTAAATTAAACGAACTGCTGTCTATTGTTCATTTTCGTTAACTTCAAACGTCTAAATTAAAGAGAAGTGGTTTTTCTATAGCCTAGCTATTGTTTATTTTTGTAATGCACGTTATAATTTGTAGCTACATTAAATGTTTATACATATATTTTCTTGTCATGTAATTTAAAATGTGTAAATGAAAATAAATTGGTCTATTAGCCTACATAGGCTTTTTACAACTATAGCCTATTTATAGACCAATAAAATAACTTAAGTTTAACATTAGAAACAACAAATTTTTATTATCAGCCAAACCAGAAGAAAACACTTTTCTACACTTTCATTGCGCTGAGCGGGAGAAGCTGGAGCTGGACCGGGATGGGGAATAATGCACAACTCTGGTAAGGCCTGAGCGGGACATCATCTTCTGGGATAAGTGCATATTTCCACTGTCCGCAGCTTTGCGGGGCCGAATCGGTCGACGGCTGCATGAGTTGAATAAAAATAAGTAGGCCTACTTAAAAAAAAAAAAAAAAAACTTGGACGTATATAGGCTAAATGTTTAAAATATATTGTAACAGTTACATTTAACATAAGAAATAAACTGTTAAATAATATTTGCAATTTGACAATATTTAACCGGCTACAGATTTACATGCTTATGGTCCAGCCCATCGTCGCAGGCTTTGAAGCATGTCAAAACCCAATAGAAAGCTCAAAAAAAGTATATATATATATATATATATATATATATATATATATATATATATATATATATATATATATATATATATATATATATATATAAGTAGTAGTATATGCTCCATTTCTCTTTTTAAAATCTCCTCACGAACGTCCGCTGTCAGCTGTCAGAACCTGCTAGTCCATTAACGACGCTTGGTTCATTGTTGCCAAGTCTGGAATGGGGTTGCATTTAGGCTACTGTTGCTTTGGGGTGTTTGTAGCCTATAGTCCACAGGTTAAGTTGTCTTTACTTAAGCAATATTTCTACTGCCCGCGCCCCGCATTTTGGGATATTTTGGTCCATTCTGGCCGTGATTCCGATACTTTTGAATAACAATTCAAAAGGATGGGTTTTATTATTCAGACCTGGCAACCCTGTCTCTCGGTTCGCCCTTCGTGCACTTCGTGCACTTTGAAGGTGTGGCCTGGTCTGGCCTTCGAAGTGCATGGCCTTCGAAGTGCGCACCCTTCACTTTGGGACACAGCTTACAACTCAGGTTCTCAGGTTCCCATGGTTCTGTGTGTTGTAAAGAGCTGTGATAGTGAGTCGAAGGTGTGTACTACCATCATGTTTCACAGAATAGCAACAAAAATCAAGTAACGAAAGAATCAGTGGTTGACTGCTCTGAACTATAGATATCAAAACACCAGTAGATTCAAACAAGAAACTGAGTGTTTGCTCAAAGCATTTGGGACCAGCTGACTATGTGGAAAACATGGACACATGGCATCTAAAGGATATGTCCAGACGGTGTATCATCGTCCAGGGCTGTAAGTATAACATTATTTATTAAATGTTTTTGATAGCTTGAATGACCAGATTGAAAAGCACTGTTGTTGTCTTTAGCAAACGTTGCCTGTGAATGCAATCACTAAGCGTGGGGATTTGCGCACCCATTTAGTTTATACAGTATATAACGTTAGTAGTTTTGTTGTAAAGTTCTGGTGAGGTAGTGTATAGTTTGATTAAAACAGAATGTGGAATTGCCGGTATTGTTTATCTACACAGTTTCTATGGTACAAAATACTACGTTAGTGATGTTATATTCTGTGCCGAGGCTTCGGAGCATATCTCCTGCAATGAAAATTATTTGGCGGCTGCCAAAAAAATGTTTGTACCGTCAAAGCCTTATTTGATCAGTTATTGTGATTTATGAGTGATGTAGATGACAGGGCGCAACTGAGTGATAGAGAGAAAGAGCGCAGTGCGCGGACTCTCTCTGTCTTCATAATAAGCAGCACCATTTTAGCATATTTCATTCACATATTATGTTAGTCAAAATCAAAAGGTCTAAAGACCGAATCCATGTCGGACTATTTTTCCTTGAATTTTGACTCTTCTTTGGCTCACCAGTTTGAATCTGCTCTCCTTGTCCCTTCTGCCCCAGTCTGCCCAGCCACACTTTCTCTTTCACATTTTAAAAGCTCGTCTTCAGCGTAACTGTTATACCGGTTTAAATAGATACGGTTCGGGATCTGCACCAAAGTAAATCTCTTTTGAGTCATCTCTCACAAACATCTCCATGGTTACAAGACGCATTCTCTTTGCATGCAGACTATCACACTGGTTATATTCACGGAAGTTGGCCTCTTTTCAGGCGCTCAGTAATATCATTGCACTGCTGCACTCATGACGGCTGCAAAGTTCCTACGCAGGAATGAGAAAATAGTTCCTAGCAATAACAGTCTAAAAAATAGCAACTGTTTTTTGAGCACTGATGCTGATGGTCTAAGCGTTTGTTCGATTAAGAATTCCTTCTCTCTTTAAATCGTACTTATCTGACCATTTTCAGTTTGTAGCAGTAAATGAAGAGATGTCACACCGATCACAAGTTCAGTATGGAGTACCGCAAGGCTCAGTGTTAGGACCGCTGCTTTTCACCCTGTATATACTACCCCTGGGAGATATCATTAGGAAACATGCCGTTAGTTTTCATTGTTATACTGATGATACTCAGCTCTATATTTCTTCACGCCCTGACGAAACTTACCAATTCACAAGATTAACGGAATGCTTAGTTGATATAAAAAATTGGATTAATAGTAATTTCCTGCAACTTAATTCAGATAAAACTGAATTATTAATTATTGGACAGAAAAGTTCCAAAAGTAGTAACCGAGAATACTGTCTAACACTTAATGACTGCTCTGTCAAGCCCTCATCGTCAGTGAGGAACCTGGGTGTGCTCTTTGATACCAATCTTTCATTTGAAAGCCACGTTTCTAGCATCTGTAAAACTGCATTCTACCATCTTAAAAATATATCTAAACTACGGTATATATCTGAACACTATGCTGAACAGTTAGTACATGCGTGCATGAGCTCAAGGCTAGATTATTGTAATGCTCTACTGGGTGGTTGCCCTGCTCGCTTAATAAACAAACTCCAGCTAGTCCAAAACACAGCAGCTCAAGTTCTTACTGGAACCAGGAAGTACGATCATATTAGCCGAGTTCTGTCAACACTGCACTATTAAACATTGCATAAATTTTAAAATCCTGCTTATTACTTACAAAGCACTAAATGGTTTAGCTCCCCAGTACTTAAGCGAGCTCTTAACACATTATACTCCATCACGTTTATTGCGGTCTCAAAACTCTGGCCAGTTGATAATACCTAGAGTATCTAAATCAACTGCAGGTGGTCGATCCTTTTTCCTATTTAGCACCTGAACTCTGGAACAGTCTTCCTTGCATTGGTCGAGAAGCAGACACACTCTGTCAGTTTAAATCTAGACTAAAACGCATCTCTCTACTATGGCATACACATAGAACATTTTTTACTTTCATTATTCAAATCAATTGACTGATTGTTAGGCTGCATTATCTAGGTCACCCGTAACCGGGAACACTTCCCATAACACCTGTCACGGCCGGCTTTGCCGTGCTGTGGGTGCTTACTCCACTAGGGATAGAATGTGTGGGTTGTGTTTCTTCCCCTAGGCTTAAGGGGGAGCTGTCCGTTTTCGGTCCATCTGATTATAGGGGATGGGCTCGACTATGGTGAAAAGGATCTCCTGCCAGTTGCTCAGGGCCTCTGCTCTGAGCTGGGCGTCTCTGCTTTTGCTCTGGCATCCAGGTGGATGGCAACCATACTCTCCTGCTTTTTTGTTGTTTTCTTGTGTATTGCAGCTGTTTGATACTTTACTGATTGGCACTAGATTTTTGATTAGTTTATCTTTGTTTCTCTTTTACTGATTACTTCTCTTTTGGCAGTAATTGATTTCAAAACATACATTCCTTATCTTTATCCTTGTTTAAATAAATTATTTTGCATTTAACTTTACATTTGGTGTGGTCTCCGCTATGTCATTGCTACTATGAGCTAAGTGGTCGTGACACACCTGATGTACTTAGTTGTGAGTGGCATCCACACTAATGTTAGTCTCTCTGTTTATCCCGAGGTTTACTGCAGTCGGCCGGATCCAGGCTGTGCCCGGATCGGATGGTGGACCTGCGTCTGGACATGACCAGCTCATCCTGGAGTGTCTGCTGAGTCCGTGTCAATTGGTGTCTCTTCTGAATTTGCCTCAGCGGCACGTCATCCTCAATAAACCCGTCTCCGGGCGCAATAATTCCGATCTTTAAAGTATTCATACTCTTGTGTAATCGACACGCCATCCTTAATAAACCCGTCTCTTGCGTGATACCCAGAAATTTTGAATATTCCGATCTAATATGATTTCTGACCTGTAAGGTGGTCAGAATAATAAGCATACACTGTTTGATAATTGGCCAGAGGAGAACTGGCACCCCGACTGAGTCTGGTTTATTTTTCTCCATCATGCCCTGATGGAGTTTTGGTTAATATACAAATAAAAACTAAATATACAAATAAAATTATTTAATTAGGTCTTATTTCATTCTATAAACTATAATACTGATCTGCCAACATTTTCGCTATATGATAAATTAAAATAAGATGATAACATCACTGTTTACTCCAGAACGACTGTACAGCTAGATCAAATTTTGTTGCAATATTGTCCTGTTTAACAATGTGAAGCTGCTTTGAAGCAATCGTCATTGTAAAAGAGCTATATAAATAAAGTTGATTGATTGATTGATTGATATGTAAGATTTTTGATGTAAAATATCACAACACTAGGCCAGAGTTATATATTTTGTTCAGTCAAGTACTTTGAAAATAGTGTCGACATCCGCACCCGTTACTGCAATACTGATCCAACAAAGAAAACCAAAGTGTCTCTGCATCAGAAAATGGTCTCTGGGTGGTTTTATTGTGAGCTGAGGATGAGATCTGGAAGCCAGGAACATATGTAAGCAGATCCATGACTGATTCTGATAAATCAGAAAATAGTTTTTGGGATTAGATTTTGGGCTGGAAAAGTTTCACATCTGTGTGTGTGGCCTTCCTACTTTCATAGCAGAAACGGATCATCGTCCATTGATCGCAATAGTGAAGAAGAATCTGAATGAGATGACACCAAGGATTCAAAGATTGATGATGAAACTGCAAAGGTATGATTTGGATTGGGTGTCTACTCTGGCAAATACTTTAGCCCAATCCCATTTCTCCCCCTTAGCCCTTTCCTTTCCCCGACCCCTTTATTTTGAGCGTTCATGTGAAGGTGTGTTGATTCTGAGTGGTTATGAGTGGTAAGGGTAAGAGCCAGAAAAATAGAAGTTTAAACCACGTAGCAAGACCATAGTAACCACCCCAAGTATCCTGGAAACCACCCTAGCAACCACCTGATTACCCTAGCAACTGTATAGCAACACCCTGGCAACCACCCTGAGTATTTTAGCAACCACATAGAAAGCACCCTAGAAAGCACCTGAGTACCCTAGAAACTGCCTAGCATCCACCTTGAGTACGTTACCAACCACCCCAGTACCCTAGCAACCATCCTAGCAACCACCTGAGTACCTTAGCAACCACAAAGCCAGACCCTAACAAGCACTCAGAGTACCATAGCAACCACCCCAGTACCTTAGACAACTGCATAGCAACCACCCAGAGTACCCTAGCAACCAACCAGAATACCTTAGCAACTGCATAAAAGCACATTAGCAATCACCCAAGTACCCTAGCAACTGCATAGCAACCACCATAGCACTCACCGGAGTACCCTAGAAACGGCATAGCAACATCCTAGCGACCACCCTGAGTATGTTAGCAACCACAAAGCAACACCTTAGCAACCACCCCGAGTACCCTAGCAGCCACCCAGAATACCTTAGTAACCACATAGCAATACCTTAGCAACCACCCCATGCACTCTAGCAAACTGCACAGCAACTCCATGAGTACCCTAGCAACCACGTAGCAAGACTTTAGCAACCAGCCTGAGTACCCTAGCAACCAAATAGTTGTTTTCTGATAGACTATATTGACTTCAAACACATCAAACTTTAAACTGAAAATCTTCCAAATTTAAGCTTTTAAAACTTTAATATCTGCTCATCCTTCATAACGCTGTCGCTATTTACATCACTTATCGTCTGTAAACTCCTGCGTTACCAAGGCAACAACTGAATCGTTTGTATCACGTTTCGTTATCGCAGCGCCGCAGTAGAAAACGAAACCATATCCGTACGGCCGGATCGGATCGGCACTGAATGGAACGGTTAATAAACAGAGAGAACAGTTTGTCCCGATGGAAAAGCGGCTCCAGCTGTCTATTTTAGGCGAAGGGGTATAAAACAGGATTGGGATTGGGCCTTAGTGCTGCAGACGCCCTCTCACGAGCAGCAGCAGAAGTAGAGCGAGGACAACAGAAGGAGATGTGGAGATACATGTGAACATGGTGTTACTGCGTTTCCTGTGTCTGAGGCAAAGCCAAAGTAAAGAGCAGAGCAAAACGAAAAACACACCGGATCGCAAGTTGACATCGATAACATGAATAATGGAAGGCCGACGGGATCCTCTCCAAAATATCGGGATCTAAGAGCTGTGGATGAAATTCTCCTGAAACAAAACAGACTCGTCATTCCACAAAGCTGGAGACGAGACACACGACACAGAATCCATGAAGCTCATCTCGGTGTGGAGAAATGTAAGAGGAGAGCGAGAGCGAGTCTTCTGGCCAGGAGTTAACAGAGACATTGAACATCTGCTGAGACGGTGTGGCACATGTCAGAGATTCAGACGCAGGCGGATCAAAGAGCCAATGATAATTCTGGACTGACCAACATCAGCCTGGGAGAAAGTGGGAATGGATCTCTTCATCTGAAAGGCCATCATTATTTAGTGCTGATTGACTATTACTCAAACTGCCCTGAATTAGCCTTACTTCCTAACATGTCCACAAAGTGTGTGATAACACAAGACATGGAATAGCACAAACGCTCATCGGTGACAATGGCCCGTGTTTCAGCAGCAAAGAGTGGCCAGATCTTTCAGTGCAATATGACTTCAAGCATGTGAGCTGGAGTCCAGAATACGCTCCGTCAGACGGCAAGGCTGAGAAGGCCGTTCATATTCTCAAGCGACTCCTGAAGAAAGCTGCAGACAGCAAGTCTGATCCATACCGTGCTCTGCTCAATCCCAGAAGCTCTCCATTAGAGTGCGGTGCGGCTCCGGCTGAGACGCGGAGGAATCGGACACTTCGCACTACACCGCCATCTTGCTCAAAACAGAACGGACGTGTGGAAATGAAGCAGAGGTTCAAGCGACAGAAAGAAAAGCAGAAGTTCTGCCGTGACAGAGCTGCGAAACATGTGGGACCACCGATGATGGATGACGTATGAGAATCAGAAATGATGAGAACTGGAGCAAGAAAGCCGTCGTCACGCAAGAGGAGCTCCGAGATCTGATCAGGGGAAAACCGGCGATGGACAGATTCTCAGAAGAAACAGAGACTGAGAAAGAGTCACAAGTCTCGATTCAAAGCAATCCTGAGTCTGAGTCGACGGCATTATCTGCATCGTGTGCAAAGGATGAGTGTGATCTGCACACACACAGTCAAACATCAAACAGTCACACAGTTACACTGAGAAGATCTACAAGACACATCAGAAAAGCTGAGAGACTCAATGTGTGAGACATCGCTTAAAGTTAGAGCGATGAGAAAGTGCCTGTGTTTGAGTTTAACACTTGAGTTAAGATGTTACACTGAATGCAAACTTAGACACATCACAGAATAGCATTATGCTTACTGTTGAATATTTCCTTTAAAGAAAGGGGGATGTAATGATATCAGATGATGTTGTTCCCTGAGATCACCACTAGAGGTCACTGTGTGCTGATGTGATGCTGTTGGAACACAGAATGGCACAAACAGAAGAAACTGAGCAGATAGAAATAAAGACACACATGTTATTACTGCACTACAGATTGTTTCATTGCAAAATATTCGAGAAAACAATCATCTGTGATCTCCTCCTCCAGTGAATAGAGACTCATAATAGCACAGAAACACAATAAAACAGAGCTAAACGAGACTAAAAGAGTGTGATGTGAGAGAACAGAAGAGATGGCTTTAAAACATCAGGATTTATTCATTATTTAATGTGTCGCCATCATTTCTGTCCTTTCCTCTCCGTGAGTTTTGACCATTTCAGTAATTCAATTAAAAGTGCAATAAAGTGATCAGTGCAGGAGAAATAAATGAAAACTGTTCAAGAGTTGACAGTGTTTTTACAGTATGGTTTTCATTTCTCTGATTCTATCAGGTTTATGTCACATCGCATTGATCCACATTTGGAAAAATCATCTGATAAATGACTAAATGTGATTATAAACATGATCTGACGATGACAAACTGATTTCATATCACACAGATGTGATCAAACAAAGTCCTCTTTATGATTTATGATCAGGAGCTCTGCAGAAAGAGAAATGAAAGACAAAACTGAATAAATGAATGAGCCAAAGAGAGCAAAACAGAAATAATGAAGAAAAACAAAAGCCCAAACTGAAGAGAAGAGAGAGGAAAACACAATGAGCCTTTGATGCGTTGAGCTCACTCCAGTGGACGGCTGTTCATAAAGCATGTTCTTGCATTGCATGGGTTTTGATGGCATAGTTGCACATCAGCCTCTACAGTGGACCCTCGAGCATCATCAACACATTCACACCGAGAGGAAAGACTCTTATATCCATGTTTCTTATATCCATATCCATATCATATCCATGTTTCCCTCCAATGGCCAGTCAGAAATGCCAAGTTTCTCCAGAATATCCGTCCATTCCTTCTATCCTAGGAGACTCTTGCAGGTAAAAACATGTTGTAGCATCAGCGATATCTAATGAGTCATATCACAGTTACATTTCCCAAGTGTTGATTTTAGATCGGGAGAGAGTTCTGATGAATCCTCTGTCCACTAGAGCTATATTTCAGCTACAGATCATAATCTGACTGTGACTGTTGTTTCTGAAGAGGCTTCATCTGCAGTAACTTTGACTGTAAATAAATGTATTTGTGTTATTAGAATGTGATTTGCATGAACATCAAACAGTAATCTGATTATGTAATGCATGTTGCTTGTTTCCCCAACACTGCTCATTTGAGACGAGACTGAAAACAGCTGATGGCCAGATCTTCTCAGAGGAGAGCTGTGGGAGAAATGTGTCCATGTTGAGCATAATCAGATTGATCAGCTGATGAGGGTAAATGGACAAACTCTGGCCCACTGGAGGAGCATCTGAGTTGGGTTTCCACAGCTGACCGGATGAAGAGACGTCCTGATGTTCTGAGATCACAGACACGCAAACTTCAACTTCTGTCAAGAATAACTAACTCTATCAATCGATATTTCTGGATGTATTTCATAGTTTTCACACGACTTTATGCAATTTTATTGCTGTTTTTTAATGCACACAATATTGCTATGTTATTACGGTATTATGTTTAATACAGCGTCTCTTCAGTTTAAACCATAACCCCTAATAAACATCTGAAAATCTCTGAAACGTGTAAAATAATGACTTTTCAAATCTAGTTTTTCATGCCCTAAGAGCAAATAAAACACATCTGACAGAGGTTATCATAATTCATGCATAAATGATTAAATTAACTAAAGATTAGGCAATATAACATGATAAATTACACGGATAAAACAAACTGAAAAAGAGCAGAATAAATTTGACAATAGTCAAATAAAAAAGAGAAAAAGTTAAAAAGACTGAGAGAATTTACAAATTGGGAAATAAATGAACAAAAGCACAAACCTATATGAGGGAAAGAAGAAAATGTAAACAAACAAACAAGAACAAAATAATGAATACAAGACAAACAAACAAACAAACAAAAAAAAAAAAACATACAAAGCGACGCGAGTGCCCGCGCATAAAACTAGTTTACTACTTTGTTCACAGAATATGAAGCTGCAGACTCCCGCTCTCAGACATTCTCAGACCCACGATTTTGCAAGCATATTTGCATTCCCAAAAATATCAGTGTTCTCTGACTAACAAATTAGCCAGGAGTTTTTTTGTTATTAAAAACTAAGTTTTCTCTTATGCATTTTCTCTTATATAATTTTTCTCTTAAAAAAACTAATAAACAAGTCTGTCCTTTAACCATCAGCTGTAAACAGGACAAAGCAAAGAAAAAAAGTAAGAACGATTGTGTTAGTGACTTTACTTTTCATCTTCAATTGCATAAGGTAAAATAATAACTGTACTGTAAATAATACAGTTTACAATTAGTAATACAACTGTTCAATAGCTCAAAGCTCTGCTGGATAAGTCAAAAAGTCAAAAACTTCACAGATGGCCTGGAGTCCATTTGTAGTTTTCTTTTTCCTGAGGTAGGCTCAAACATGTTTGTCAATTGGATTGTTTCTGTTATTGCCATATATGCAATGGTTTATATGTTAATTTATTTATTTATTAATATATACAGACAGGCCTATGTTAGATTTAGGCATACTTATCACCCTCGGTATGTTTGTCATTTGCATTTGCAAAAATATATAATTTATTACACATTATTTTTGACCGTGGCATTCATCTTTTATTTTAGTGAAGTCTAGGAATTTGATAGTGATTGCCAAACAAGTGAAAAAAGAAGGAACAGTTGCCTACCAGAAAATACAGTTAATATTTTATCTTATGCAATTGAAGATGAAAAGTAAAGTCACTAACACAATTCGTTCTTCGTTTATTCTTTCCTTTGTCCTGTTTACAGCTGATGGTTAAAGGACAGACTTGTTTATTATTGGTGTTTTCTCTATTCTTGTTTGAGTTTTACTTTGCATTCCAGATATCAAAAACAGGTTTTGTAATGTTAGCAATGTATAATGTTAACTAGACCATTAGCATAGGTTGACCTGAAAGAAACATTTGAGTTGGAATAAAAAAAAAAACATTGTAGCAATATAATATCACATATTATTAATATAATATCAATATTGCATCCTATCTGGAAAATGGTGTCATACGATCTTCAGAACAGCAGGAGGCGCTGTTTCGAAAAAACGAGCGGTCTGAGAATGCGGGACTGTAGAAGCAGGCTCCGACGCGCGTTCACGCATGCCCAGTTGGGGTTCTCGTGAACGCGCATGTCTGTTTACTTCTCTCTCGTCACAAATCTAAAGCGAAAGTAAGTTCTCTTGTCGCCATTTTAAGCAGGAAAACACAGCTCTAAAGTGTTTAATAGAAAGGTTTCTCGAAGTTTAATCAGGAATGTCCGTGTATCTTTCTGATGTTAAAGCTGGAGGATTGGAGAAGCTGTATCTTGTAAAAGTTTGATCGAGGTGAGTGTTTATGTGTGTGACTTCCTCATATTAATATGAATCTCTGGGGGACATTTTTAGTGATTGAGTGAAATGAAATCTTTTAATGAAGGGTTTCTTTCACTTCAAGGTTTCTTTTGTGTTTGGTGATGTCTGTGATTCTTCAGAGGTTTAACAGCAGATGTGTTGTATTGACCTTTTTATGATGCCAATACAACACGATGCAGTGAAATCATCCAAGCCTTAGCCTGAATCCAAGATGGCGGCGACATATGTTGTTTTCTCGTTTGTTTGCGTATTCATATCATACAGCCCAGCAAGCAATTTTGCGTCTAAAAGACGTCTAATAACCGTCTAAACACAGCCCAGACGTCTAGGCTAAATCAAGGCTAAACTTGGGCTGTCAGTGAAAATCTAATAGACGTCTAATCATAGCCCAAGGATAGACTAATCATCAAATAGACGGCTAACGAATGACTAATATATACATTTAATAGACAACAAAATGGCTAAAGGATTCTTTTCACTCAAATATAACAGTATCTAAAAAATAAAAATCCATCCAAACACATTAAATATAAAGGAGGTTTTATTTAGAAAAAGAACATTAACAACATAGACAACTTAAGATAATACAAAAAGATCAAAACATAAAAATGACCAAATAAAATTTTACAAATACAATTAAACATAAATTAGGATAAGAAATATGGAATATTAACAACGTGATATAACTAAAATTATATATATATATATATATATATATATATATATAAAGTTAACCCTTTTGTTGGTTTATAAAACGCATCATCACGGCATCTGCCAAATAAGAAACAAAACATTGCACAAGAAAAGCCTTTTTGACATCATAATGTTTTACTTTATTTAAAGTAATTGTGATGAAGTCATTCTCTTTTGCTTGGATGCACACTAGAGCTGGGCAATAAAAGGTTAAGATACATGTATGTGACATGTTTAAAGAGTCATCATTTACTCACCCTCAAGTTGTTCCAAACCTGTATGGGTTTCTTTCTTCTGTTGAACACATAAAAATATATATTTGAAGAATGTTGGTAGCCAAACATTTGATGGTAGACACTGACTTTCATTGTAGGAAAATGAATACAATGGAAGTCAATGGGGCCCATAAAGCTTTTGATTACCCAGGTTCTTCTTTTGTGTTCAACAGATGAAAAGAAACAACAAGAAGCAATGACATCTTGATTTTTGGGTTTAAAATATGTTTTAGCCGTTATGTTGCATTAGAACACTGAGGTAGATGATTCGGGAAGCACTGAATGGTTTAAGGCCAAAGTAAATGTCTGATCTTCTGCTGCATTATGATCCATCCTCTCAGGGTGTCTGGGACAGGTCTCCTTTCTGTCCCCCGAGTCAAAACTAAACACGGAGAAGCAGAAATCAGTTTTTATACATAATATATCTGGAACAATCTCAAAGAAAACCTGCAGTCCTCCAGCAACTCTTAATTCTTTTAAATCAAGGTTTACTGCTTGCCACTGCCTTTTATTAACTGGAAATAAATAATGATACATTTCTTACACTGCACTGTAACTTTTACTCTGCTGTTATCATGTTTTTATTTTTGTTTGTTTTTTATAGAACAATGTCTTCTTATATTGTCTTTTTAGATTGCCCAATGTTGCTTTTATGTTTTATGTAAAGCACTTTTGGCTTGGTGAAATGTGCAATACACATTTGCCTTGCCAAGTCAAAGACTTATATTTTCATATAATGATCCAAAGAGTAAAAGGATATA
The DNA here is from genome assembly GCF_024679245.1 of Pseudorasbora parva. Lineage (NCBI taxonomy): Eukaryota > Metazoa > Chordata > Actinopteri > Cypriniformes > Gobionidae > Pseudorasbora > Pseudorasbora parva. The sequence continues at coordinate 46,649,382 of NC_090179.1, forward strand.
TGTGGCTTTCATAACAAATTATAATAGTTTGCACGTTTCATGTTTATCCCTTTTTAAGGTGCCTATAGGTACTACATGTAGCATATAAGCTAACCACATGGCTTTGACAATATTACTTAGCTAAAATCTCACCGTTCATACACGATAACAAATAATGTATAATGAACACATGTTAAAACGAAAACACAGATACTTACAAGGCCAAATAATGTCCTTTAACGTTTGCTGTTGCCCGTTGCTGTTCTCCGTTCTCCTCCTGTTGTCCACTCCAACCGACAGAAATGTTTTTCGCGATATCTGCCGTTGCCAGTAGTACAGGCTACAGTTGCCACCTAGCGGTTGAGAGTTGTAATTGATTTTTTTAAATTTTATTTTAAAAAGAGACAATAGTTTACGATTTTCTTTGACTGTCTTACATTTTAAGTGAATGTTATGCCAGACAGCAAAGCTAAAACTAATTCAAATGTTTACAAAAGGTTGGGCTAAAAGTAGACTACACATAGCCGTCCAATTCAGAGCTAAATCGTGGCTACAGATAGACCGTGACATGAAATGACACATCTTGCAAATATTATTGACATTGCGAACATGATGTAATATCAACCATATAATTTGCTACATTGCCAAAAACTAAAATTAATCAGTTTAGGATCAAGAGGAGGAATTCGCAATAGATTGCGGAGGCGAGGAAGCCGTCATCCACTTCCAGTGATCACGCTGTCTAATGTGAGATCTCTTAATAACAAGATGGATGAGGTTGCGCTTCGAGTTAGACAAGAGGAGGAGTTTAGGAGCAGTAATCTCATCTGTTTTACGGAAACATGGTTAAATGAAGATCACTGTGTGGACATCGAGGGATTTACAACTATACGAGCCGACAGAGACAAGGTAAAATCACGGAAATCTGTTGGAGGGGGACTCTGCGTGTATGTTGATAAAAATTGGTCATCACAGTTTACTATCACTGAACAGACTTGTACCCCGGACTATGAGACTTTGGTTGTATCATTTAGACCATTTTATCTGCCGAGGGAATTTGGTCGAATAACTATACTCCTAGTATATGTACCGGGTCCTAATAATAACGAGGCAGCGGAACATATTGCAGAGTGCTTTACTAGGATCATAACAAAGTCGGCAGACCAACCAGTCTTCATACTGGGGGATTTTAATACACTTTCACTAACAGAAACTCTTCCACACTTGCAACAATATATTGATTGTCCAACCCGTTTCTCACGCACACTGGATTTATGTTATGGCAACATTGACGACGCATACAAGGCAGTATGTCGAGCACCGATTGGTAGATCGGATCATAATGTTATCCATCTACTGCCAAAATATAGACAACTTGTCAGAAGGGATAAACCAGTGGAAAAGAGAATTCAGGTCTGGAGTAAGGACAAAGAAGACATGCTAAAGGACTGTTTTTGCACTACAAACTGGGATGTTTTCTTTGATTCATGCAGAGACCCTCACGAACTAACTGACTGTATTACCTCTTATATTCAATTTTGTGAAGAAACAGTTATTGATACTAAGATGGTTAAAATCTTCTCAAATAATAAGCCATGGCTCTCTAAAGATTTAAAAAAACTCCTCAATGAAAAGAATTGGGCATTTCGGGAAAATAATCATGATGGATTTAAAATTAAAAGGAAGGAACTGAGAGCTATGATACAGAAAGCAAAGATTGATTTTAAACATAAGATAGAGGATCAGTTAGCGAATCAAGACGCAAGGAGTGCTTGGCAAGGCTTGAATAAGATGATGGGGCGTGACTCAAGAAATGTAAATAATGATATCATTATAGGGACGGATGGTTTTAAATGGGTTAACGATTTGAATTTGTTTTATGGAAGATATGATGTAGCCGATAACTGGAATAAGATTGAACAAATAAGTAATAATATCCCAGTGGCGCCACCAATTTGGTTGACAGGGGACCAAATCAGAAGGTCACTTAAATGTATTAAACCCAATAAAGCAGCGGGTCCAGATGGCCTTAAGGGCAGAGTTTTAAAGATATGTGCAAATGAACTAACTGACCCCCTAACAAAATTATTTCAGTTTTTATTAAACTTACAGATAGTACCGAATCTATGGAAGTTATCATTGATAAGACCTCTTCCGAAAAAAGTAAAAGCAAAGAATCTAGATGACTTTCGTCCAGTGGCGTTAACATCAATACTTGCTAAATGCATGGAAAGAGTAGTTAGTGATTATATTAAACAAGACATATCAGAACAATTAGACGTACTGCAATTTGCATATAAAGCACAAAGAGGAACAGAGGATGCAACGCTCACTATGGTCGATACAATTACAAGCCATTTACAAAAAGCAAAGGCTTACGTGCGTGTTCTTTTTATTGATTACACGTCTGCCTTTAATACCATGCAGATACATCTGCTATTGGAACGTCTCTTGATCCTAGGTGTAAATGGAGGAATAGTTCATTGGATAAAGAATTTTTTAACAAATCGACCACAGCGAGTTTGTGCTCGAGGGTTCGAATCAGATATTATATTTTTAAATACGGGGGCACCCCAAGGATGCGTCCTGTCACCTCTTTTATTTTCGGTCTATACAAATGGTATAAGAGTGCAGCATGAGAATTATAAATTATATAAATACGCAGATGATATGGCACTTGTGGCACTTTTATGGAAAGACTGTGTACATTTTGAGTACGAGGAACATGTTTTGAAATTAGAAAAATGGTGTGAAGAAAGTTCCTTATTGATAAATGTACATAAAACAAAAGAGCTGATTTTAAATCATCCGGAGCCTTTAACAGAAATACTGCTATGTGATCAAACTGTTGAAATTGTGAAGACTTTTAAATATTTAGGAATCATGATTGATTGTAAAATGAACTTCTCTGATAATGTGGCTCTTATTTGTAAGAAAGCAAATCAAAGGTTATTCTTGCTAAGGAAATTGAAAGATTTTTGTGTGAGTACAGCTGTGCTGCAAAGAGTTTATACAGGTCTAATTGAGAGTGTTTTAGGGTATAACATTACAGTGTGGTTCGGACGAGTTACTCTGGTAAATAAAGTTAAATTAGACAGAGTTACAAGAGTAGCTGGAAAAATTATAGGATTAAAGCAAAAATCTGTTGCTCAGTTATACCAAACTGCTGTTCAGAGAAAAGCTTTGATTATAACAAGAGACAAAACACACCTCTTGAATCATGTTTTTGAATTACTACCATCACGTCGTCGCTATAGAGTGCCAAAAGCAATTAGAGCAATATATAAACAAACGTTCGTACCAAACGCAATAAGTCTTTTGAATAAGAGGTAAGAAATGTGAATATTTTAATTTTGTCATTGTAGATGTATTGTATTGTTAGATGTATTTATTGTATGTTGTGTACCGTAAATTGTTCTGTGATTGTGTGGCGAGACCAAAGATCAATTTTCAGCTTAGGCTGAACAATAAAGTACTACTACTACTACTACTACTAGTCTTTTGACTAAAAGTGGGCTACGAATAGCCGGTCTGTATAGGAGCTAAACCGTGGCTAGGCATAGTCATGAATATATCACGTTAAAGAAATGAAACCAAACACATTGTAATCACTGTTGACTTTGCTTACATGATGGAATATGATACATCTCACAAGTTATTTGGACAAAAAATACATGTAACCAAATTCAAGGTTATTTTGGCTAAAAGCTGTCTACTCATAGCCGGACTATATCAGGTCTATAGTTAATCTAGACGGTGAAATGACGGCTATTGCTTGCTGGGAGATGTGATCAAACAGTCTTTCCCTTGAGCAAAAATAAAAGAATTGCCACTTTATTCACAAAATATTAATCTCCAACGCCCGTTCACGCAACAACTGCTCTCGTGCATGCGCCGTGGTGCTCTCGTAAACGCGCGTTTCTCTCTCGTCACAAATGGAAAGTGAACTAGAGTTTTCCTGTCGCCATCTTAAGCAGGCAAAAAACGTTAATCAAAGTGTTTACCGTTAAAGTTTAAGCAAGGATTTAAACATTAACAGTTTAATAGTTCGTTTATCAGAATTTAATCAGGAATGTCCGTGTATCTTTCTGATGTTAAAGCTGGAGGATTGGAGAAGCTGTATCTTGTAAAAGTTTGATCGAGGTGAGTGTTCATGTGTGTGACTTCCTCATATTAATATCTCCGGAGGATATTTTGAGTGATTGTTTGTTTGATATGAAATCTTTAACAAAGGTGTTCTTTTACTTCAATGTTTCTTTTGTGTTTGGTGATGTCTGTGATTCTTCAGAGGTTTAACAGCTGATGTGTTGTATTGGCCATTTCACGCGTTTGTTGGCTTTTGTCCTGTTGGCGTTGGTCGGGTCAAATCAGTGCCGCAGTAAGGGGATTGAGTTTATCTTAATGTGGAATAACAAACCTTATTACAATCATACTGCAAATACAGTGGTTTCTCTTAAGTGCTAATTACATTTATATTGTTGTATATACTTCCAAAAAGTTTATTCTGATTCACTACATTTATTGAATATAATTTGAGACAAAGGGATTGTTAATGTTTGTCAGTTTAAACAAAAATGTGGATTGCACTTTGTAATCTACCTGTTAATGTGAGGCGGCATTTTGGAAAGAGACACAAAGAGCAGCCACTACACAGACTGTGAGCGATGCTGAGGAGCGAGTGAGAAAACACAGAGTGGTTTTTAGCGGGGAAAAAAAAACTTTTATGGGAATCCTCTAGGGGTGAGGGAGAGAAGGGGGGCAAGAGGGGCAGTGGCTCGTGCACGGCCCTGGTTCGATGGTTCGACCGAACATGTTCTCTCTGTGTGTGTGTGTGTGTGAATAGGACCTATGTCTGATCTTAAGTTCACACTCCAGATGTGTTCAGATAAATAATGAAGGATGTTTAATTTAATTTAGTGTGTTGTTTTTTCATTCAGAATCAGTGGAGGAGATCAAACTCATCAGATTCTCCTGCAGCTTCATCATGGGTAATTCACAAGGATCCACAGGTGGAGATTTCTCTCCAGGATGCAGGTACTTTCAACAAACACTAATAAATATTGTTACATCATAAAAAATAACACACACACGTCTGGTTCACTATCTTTGTGTAGACTCTCCAACAAACTGTACATTCTATCCCCCTACACCCCCCTTAAACCTACCCATCACACACACATGCACACGCACACACATGCACACACACACACACACTGCCCCTAAACCTACCCATCACACACACATGCACACGCACACACATGCACACACACACACACACACTGCCCCTAAACCTACCCATCATAGGAAATATTCTGCATCTTTACTTTCTTAAAAAACTCCTCCTGTATGATTTATAGGCCTTTTGAAAAATAATACAGTATAATACAAACAAGGACACACAGACACACACATTTTTATTGGTTCCTCTCATAAAGAATGATCCCAGTAATCTAAAGGATTAAACTGAATCTGTTCTCTGTTCCAGTTCAGTCCAGCAGAAGAGCTCAAACCCAGAGTCCAGCTGTGTGTCTATGAAGAGTGACGCGTCTATGGATCCGCCAATAGCGTTTAAGAGTGGAGACACACGGCCTGATCTCAGGTATATCATCTCTATAAAAGTTATGATTCTAGTATTTGATTTTTTTATGAAACTGTTATTAATATACAGCAGTGTAACAAGTTCAGTGCCCAGTTGCATAAAACACCTTAAGTTTTTCCCTTAAGTATGATACTTAAGGCGAGATTTCCCCTTATCTAAGGGAATGATTTAAGGGTGTTGCATATAATCCCTTAAACGGTTCTCTTAGGTAAGGGACACCGCTAAGTGTTTCATGACTGAGACCCAGGTTTTACCGTTATAAAATGATATTGTTGCCATAGACACGCTTCTGTACACATTAACCTATAGGAACTGTAATACAATGGATAGGCCTACAATAGATATGGATAAAGAAAACAAAAAAAGAAAGCCAAATTGGACAGAGGAGGAGAAATGTATCCTTCTGGATGAATATGAGAAAAGAAGGGCAATTTTAAAAAGCAAACCCAATCCCCAAATAACTGCGGCCAAAAAGAATAAATAAACAGTGGGAGGAAATAACGGAGAAGATCAGCGCACGTAATCTAGGTGTAAAGAGGACCGTATCGGAGGTAATGAAAAAATATGAAAACGTCTCTGTGGTGGCAAAAAAAGAAATAAGCCTCCATAGGAGGGAAGCCAACAAAACGGGTAAGAGAAAAAAAACGTTTTTTCTTCTTCTTCGTACAGAGTGTGTTTTGATACCATATCACAGAGTCAGAGAGCTAACGATAACAAAACTGCAGGTGGAGGACCGCCGCCTTCTCAACTGTCAGACTCAACGAAACTAGTCCAAGACATCATTGGGGCGGACTCACCTGTCCTAGCTGGCATCCCTGGCGGGTTAGAGAGTGAAGCTGAGATTCAACAAGAGGAATATTACACGGAGTGAGAGAATATTATTGTCTTAAATCAAATAACGTATCACTGCTGAGGATAAATGATTTGAAGATCACGACGACAGACAAAATAAAATATGACGATTGGTATTTGTTTCACACATTAGACCTTCTCAGCAGTCAAATAATCTTCAACACCGGCAGAGCGCCAGCAGTACGCCAAACCATGCAGCAAAGGGAGGTTTTATTGCTTCTTTGTTAAAGCCCATCTTTCAAGTTGAAGATCACTGTGAATGAACGTGTAGATAAATAGTATAGGAACTCGACTTGCATGAAGAAATGAATCATAAATGTGCATTAAAACAGTTTTTTAAAAGAAATTGTGAGTAAAATTACTTCCGTTGTGAAAAACGCTCTGATCGGAAGTGACGCAACGGCCGGTAAACATCGTCTCTTCGTAATGGAGTCAGACAGCGAAGAGGTTGCAGTTGGGATAAATGTCAACTCTTACGATGGGCTATTGCCGTATAATTACGAGCCGCCTAGGCGTGAGAGGGGTCAGGGAGAGTTAAGGGGAAGGGTAAATGGACAGAGCAGAGAGATAGAGTTGTGGTGTGAGGAGAATCGGTTGAGAATTGGGCAGGTGTCTTGGTGAGTGACAGCAGGGTAACGTTATAGCTAATTGTGGCTAACGTTGTCTCCATGTTTATCACATTGCAGTATCTTTAATAACTCATATTTAGCAATATTGTTGTCGACTTTGTTGTTTTTAAGCATCCATGTATATTGTCACCATCTATGCCAGCAACATGTGTCTTAAAATAATTAATTTAGATCCCAGATTTTAAATGAATGTTGTAGGATGCTATAGCTATGTAAGCTATAGCTTACGTCTGTGACGGTCAGCTAGTCTGGATAGGGATAGAAATTCTGTGCATTTCTACAAAAACATAGTTTATCGTGAAATTTTGTAGAAATTGCTAACTGATGTTTAATCAGTAACTGCTTTTAGACCTAGGTGTCCGCATGTTCTGATCAACATAACCGGACAGCTGGAATTCCGACCTTAGTCGGCTGTTATACTACTCACCTTAGTATTTCCGACGGACATAATGTAAATGAGCTCACATGTACTGTGGAGTACGTGTATGAAAGCAGTTAGTCTTTCGGATAGGACGGGAATATGCTGTTCATGTAAATACAGTCATTGTAACAAGGATCTTTTATTGTCACGTGGAGGGATACTGGTTGTAAGGCATGCAGATAAATGCATCTAATTGACAGCCTATACTATACTGCCCTACAAAGGCAAAAGACCTTAACTCACTGGAGTGTGGAACTGAGAAAAATGACTTTAAAGATTTTTTGTTGTCCAGCCCAATTAGTTATAGGTAGGACCCTGGAAATCTGACATTTAGATGTTTTAGTAATGAAAATTATCTACATACACTTTTTTTTTTTAACTCAAACTGGACTTTTGACCCCTATTTTGAAGTTACTGGACTCTGCCTTTGTAATGTCTGCAAAAAATGAGGAGGCATGCCAAGGCAAAAGGCAGTAACTTCCATATTATCAATATTTGGTTGCTGATCACCATTTACAAAATCAATATAGTAACACCCTTATAAAATCTAATGATCATGGCATTTATTTTGTATGATTTACAATTAATTATAGCCATCTTATTATTATAAAGGACACAATACGTCTTGTAAAGAGTATCTTCATTAGTTAGGGCCCTATAATTTCCGCGATCACGGAATCGCGGAATTGGCATATAAACGCGGAATCTGCATATAAACACGGAATCTGCATATAAACGCGGAATCGGCATATAAACGCGGAATCTGCATATAAACACGGAATCTGCATATAAACGCGGAATCTGCATATAAACGCGGAATCTGCATATAAACGCGGAATCTGCATATAAACGCGGAATCTGCATATAAACGCGGAATCTGCATATAAACGCGGAATCTGCATATAAACGCAGAATCTGCATATAAACGCGGAATCTGCATATAAACGCGGAATCTGCATATAAACGCGGAATCTGCATATAAACGCGGAATCTGGTGTTAACGCAGATTTCCCCGGAATTTTACATATTTGTAATGAAATTCTTTGTCGTGTGGGTTAAGAACGTATGTCTGAGGAAAGTGCAGACCGGGGGAAGCAAATCTTCGCGACACAACCCCTCCCGTCATTTCAGCTCGCCCTTCAAAACAATGAAAGTACAGCGAAGTTGGTCTCCACGGCTCTGCTTTCGGCAGCGAAAAAGTTAAGGATTTAACTATTAAGCATTTAGTTAAAAAAAATTAAAGGGGGAATTTGGGGGAAAAAATTTCAGGCAGTGTTGTGTTTTCATGTATTTTTATTTTTCACAGCTCTGGAGATCATAATGGCGATTGTTAAACACACAGAACAATTCACTACATAATTTCATGGTGAAATGTGTTATTTTTTAATGTTTATTTTCAGCTGTAAATGTTTTACTTAATAGTACTGAATGTAAAAGATAATTCTTATGAATTTTTTTTAGTTCTTTAAAAAAAAAAAATACTTAAAAGAAAAAGCTAATAGAGCACTTTCATTTTAACTTATATAAACTAGTGTTGTCACGATACCAAAATTATGACTTCGATACGATATCAGACTAAAATATCGATATATCGATACTAAATCGATACCACAGTAAAAAAAAAAAAAATAAATAAGATAAGATGCTTAATATGACAACAGAACTTGTTATTATTCATTGTTATTTATTACTAAAAATTCATGTGGCCAGCATGTTCCTTAGGGTTGGGCATCGTTTTGATTTGAACAATTATTGATCAATTGATCAATTACTATTAAAATTATCTCACAAATTGCAATAGCTTACACACAGCACAAGAAAGCTTGATTTCGAATGGTAAATTGAATTAAAAAAGACGAGTAAACAGTAATAAAATAAGAACAAATAAACAGATTACAAACAATAGCACAAATAAATGCAATAGAATAGAAGATACAAATTAAACAGACTGCTTTATTTTTTCAGGTAGGTCTAACATTCAGATAAGAAACTGAATTAAAAAAAGCATAGTAATTAAATTTAAAACAACATTGGATAATGTTCTTTGTAAAAAATTCAATAGCGTACAGATGAAACTATTAAAGTTACACAAGTTGATCAGTCAAGAGCAGTGTGATCGTTTGTCTTTTTGTAGTTTGAATAGCAAATGACTGCGGTCCCTTTAAGACTAACGGACGCGTGGATCCTAAACACTGTTCCTGTTACTCGTTCTTCCTGAACTGTTTGCGACTGTGTTTACGGTAATACTCTTCCAGATGTGCACTGATAATTCTTTGAGTGTATTTGACCAATAATAAGCTGGAAAAGGAAGCAAATGTTTGCACTTGTATCATGTCAGAGGCGGCTTTATTACGGTAGGCTATGTGTGTGTGCGCTTCAGATGTGGAGCACGAAATCTGCGGGGATTAGTAGAATTAATTTATGTGCAATCCCGCGCGAAATTCAGACCGATCACACACTAACACTAACACACTGTCATGAGGAAAAAGTCCAGCAGAACGCGCGTTCGCCCGCTTCGCCGTGCTCAGAGGTTAACCGGGCTGAGGGAGAATATGCCGGTGTGTGTGTCAACTCGCTGACGGTCGGAGAGGAGAGCGCAGCTGATATCGATACTGTAAAAACTGAGAATCGTATCGTTTCAGATATTCCAGTATCGATATATATCGAAATATCGATATTTTTGACAACACTAATATAAACTATTATAATGTATTTTACCGGAAAGTTTAAAGCTAATAACCATTAATATTTGAAGTACTTGAAGTGCAGTGTTATGTTGCATGTTGCATCATATTTGTCATATGTGATGTTTGTTTGTTTTATGTTCTATTATATTAACCTTAAAAGCACACTCTTTTTTTCACCAAAATAACAGTAAAGGGTAAAAAAACTGAATTGCCAAACATTTTAACGGAAAAAAGGAATCTGCAAAAATTAAAACGGAAAAAACGGAATTTGGGAAAAAATAAAACGGATTTTATAGGGCCCTAATTGGTGTGCAGCAAAACTTACAGATTGATAGGTGACACTGAATTATATGAACAAGATAAGCTTATTTCTAATGAGTAAACATTTGCATATATAATGCAAAGATATAAAAAATAGAACAAAGAACAAATCATGTAAAAATGCATGGGATTGGAATAAGATAAATAGCAATCAGTGCCGCTGGTTAATCAAGGGTTAAGTTTGGCTATCACGCTCTAATGACAGCGCTGACTGGATCGGATTGCCCATTCATAGGCTAAACAGAGTAATTATTTATTGCAATATGTTTTTAATGTTTTTATCTAGTGAAAAAAGATACAATAGGCTACATAGCTTAATTACTTTACATCTTTGAATGAAAATCGCCTATAGCCAAAAAGGACAACTTTTAGATTGATGTGAACGACAAGTAGGAATAATTCTCAGAATGCTTGTGGATTAAACATCCCCGATGACGTTCATTGCCATGGATTTTATCGGGTTTACAAGAAAAGGTAGGATATGGATATAATTGCGAACTGTCACTACTGATTGTATGCGTGATCGCACGCTGTCACGGCATTCGAGTATCTACACACACTCGTGCAGTGGGCAGCCCCAGACTGCCTGACAGCGCGCTGAGTGAATATTCTGCATTATGAAAACAGTACACAGGCTACACCGTAACTTAAACGCGGCAAACTTTAATAGACAGTAAAACAAAGGCGGGACACCATAACTGCATGTCAGTACCGTAACTTAATTTTGACGCATGGCTAAACAAAGGCAGAGTACCGTAACTCAGTTTGAGCGTTCCAAAACAAAGGCAAAGAGCGGTAACTGCTGTTACGGTGTTCTGCCTTGGTTTCTCCTGGGCTTTTGGAAGTTACTGTTAAGACAATCCATCATTTTCTCGAAAAACAACAGAATTGACTAACGATATTTATCCACATGATAAAGGAGGTCTTGAATGTCCCAAAAATGTCAATAACTAATTTTCGACCAAAAACGAAGTTACGGCCTTTTGCCTTTGCACGGCAGTATACAGGGGGTGTGTCTTTTTACAGTGCATATTTACCCAAGTTTTAGGAAGTAAGTAGTCTACATGTCGTTTCTTACAAGGTCTTACACCAACCACTTGAGCTACAAGGAGGGAAGGAGAGTGAGTTTATCTTAGCACATTTGTTTAACAGGTGCTTGTGTGGTAGATGTGAGGCTATGCCATCAGCAGTGGAGAGTGTGTGCTGTAGGGAGGTCGATGCCTATTGGTCCCTTGTCCAAAACCTAGATCCCCCAGAAGACATTACCTGCCTCACACTCCATCCAGGGTTTGAAGCATCCTGTCTGAATCCTTTTGTGCTGCAGATAGCCTACATGAACTTCAGACAGGAGCATGGCCCTCTTCAAGCCAGCAGACCAGAGTAGGTTTTGAGCAAAAATTATTTCACACTGCAATTCAGAGAAACAGCTTTTCTACACCAAAATATTAAATCCTGTTAAGCAGGTTTTTTAACTGAGTGGTTTCCATATACTTACTAGAGGTGTGCCAAAAAATCGATTCACAGAAGAATCTAGATTCTCATTTGCAATGATTCTGATTTGATCTGAAATGTCCAAGAATCGATTTAAAAAAATTAATAAAATCAGCTGGCTGTTCGTCTCCATTTTGTAACTAGCCTAAATGCGACGTAGAGTCCTGCAACGGCATAAAAGTGGTATATTGTCACATTTATATGGCCGGGGATGCGGTGGATAATTAACTCTGTGCGGGCGGGTAGTAGCGCGGATGAAAAATATGTGCAATATTTCTGTGGCGAGGTGGACGAGCGAGCGAGACCGGGGCGTGCCAACGTTACTTTCGTTTTGTTTGGTTAAAGTCTTTTAAATGTTCGCCGTTTTCCCGCCTTCTTCTTCCCCCTTGTAAGGCCGCCCAAATCGTCCCAATGGAGGCTAACGATCGGCGGGTGAAGGTCGCTGCGTGTTCGGTCTTTTCAGCGGGGCAAAGGGGATTTTATTCCAATTTATCTTAATCTGACTCCATTTAATTATAATATTTAGAATTTAGGTTAGAATGCCAATTGGTTATTTGGTCATTATATTTAATAGTTTAAGTACACATTTAATTATTCCGTTTAACCCTTTGTTGAAATTATACCCAACCTGAATAATTCCAGAGCAAGTCAGAATCAATCAAAGTGTAACAATTTATTAACAGTCAGGTAAATGTATAAAGCCAATTACATAGTCAATTCAAAGGTAATCCATATAACATCAAATACTCTGAAGTAAAGAATGATATATATACCTGACTTCTGAAAACTACATAATGCTGGCTGTCTTGAGACATCCAGCATTACGGGCTGACCGGTTTAAAGTGTCAAGCCCTGAGCTCTTTGTAACATTCCCTTAAATACCCAGAAACGAATGCACAAACTCTTTGAAGTGTAAACACGAGTTCACAATGGGAATTTGCATTGATCAAGACTTGTGTTGATGCAAAGGCCAAATGGCTGAAAGCCACACCCACCAAACTAAGACAAGATATCTTTAAACTCTTAAAACATTGATTATCTTTTGGTTAACTTCTGTGGGGATGAGATCTTTGTACCAGTCGCACTGAGACATTTCAAATGATATCAAACACATATAATACTGTAACGTGTGGATTGACATTGTAAGAGAGAGATTCTGGGTGTATTTTAGGTGATCTCAGCATGAGAGAGGGAAGGAATTGGGGGAGAGGGAGTCAAACGGGAAAGATGTAGATTAGCTGATAGTGAGGTGAGACTTGCGTCTCCAGTGGTGTGTGAGGGACAGTTCAGATGTTAATTTCCTTTATTTTCTCAGAGAGTCCTTGTTCCTCATTCAGACATTTCGGCATATACTAGTTTTTTCAGTCTTACAAACTATGACCAAAACGAGAGCTAGAGATTTCTTTGTAGTAAGCATTTCATTCATTCAGCGTGTCATTCATTGCTGATATAAAACTCCGGACGAGTTTTCTTGCGCACGTCCGTTTTAGCGCGTCTCGACTATCGTACAGTCTGACATTAATAATGACAACTGAGATCTTATAGTGTGACATAGCTTACATCGGGGATTATGTTTGTAGGCCTACAGTCTGACAAGGAACATTCGCAAAGGATTTTAAAAAATCGCACAGTGTGCAGGACCCATAAGATAAATGTAAGCAGCTAAACTAAACATTCATGTTTGACAGCTGCTGTTATAAATGTGGGGTAAGTTTTAGAAAAAGGACACGGGCCGAGTGGAATAACAAACTTGTAGCCAATCAGCAGGTAAGGGGCGTGTCTACTGTTGATGGTGAGAAGAGCGCTCGCTCTGTGCACGTCATTATTCAAAACACACGAGTAACACATGACGGACATTAGCCGAGAACTAGCCTAATATATGCTGCTTGACTATGCTTGTGTGTCATGTTCGCTTGTTAGTCCATTTGCGATCGTATTGTGGCTCACTTTAGCGATGATAAAGACCCATTCATTTCCACACCGTATGGAGCGTCTAAATCTCCTCACTGTGTGCTTCAAGCATCAGCTCACACAATGTCTCCGACAAGTAAGATACTATACTCCTAATATATGTTTGCTTACTCTTTTCATAATCTATATAACCCTTATCCAGTCATAATTGTAATATGTTGTTAGTTGGACTGTCGGCTTGTGCTATAGAGTTGTTCATGAGAACAGTTTGCGATTTTGTGATCGCTATGACTCTAATCTTGTCATAATTGTAATATGTCGTTAGCTGGACTGTCTTGCTCGTGTACTATCGAGTTGTTCACAAGAACGGTTTGTGTTTTTGTGATGGAAGGGGTGACTTTTTAATAGAATATTTGACCTAGATTAGATACACAGAGATTCTGCCATAGCCGTTGATGCCTCTACGTTAAAGGTTAGATCGGGCTCAAAAAATCAAGCCCGACCCTACCTGAGCCCGTGCACGTTGTGTCCGAGCCCGGCCCGGCCTGACACCTTAACTTTAATTATGAGCCCGAGCCCGATTTAAACCCGACCATTGTTCAATACGTGGGCGTTTTGATGAGAACGAGCCTGTAATGAGCAAAGCGCAGCGAAGCGAACTGGTGAGGCTCATGATAAAACTACATTTAGTTTTCAGTTTTCTCCACAGCAACTGTACAGCCGAATAACATTTTGTTGCAATATTTTCATGTTTAACACTTTGAAGCTGCTTTGAAACAATCATCATTGTAAAAGCGCTATAGGCTATAAATAAAGCTGACTTGACTCCGCTCAATAATCCGCAGGCGCGCGATCATGATCCGCTCACCGGTAAACTGGTGTTTGCTCAAATCCAGCTCAGACATTTATCTGTAGCTTACTTTGTTGTTGCCATTAAACAATGTGTTTTTTCCTTCATATTTATGTTTAAATATTATAATATTATTTTTACTTTTCATCTGATTACGATGAGTGAAAAGATGCGAGTGGGTCAGAAATGATTTTGGTGGTTATATTTAGTTTAATATTAAGTTTTGTTTTGTAGAAAGCATTTATTTCGTTTTGTTTAAATTGTATCTTAATTTTAAAAAAAGGTTTCTTGGGCCAATTGCCTGGATTTAATAAATAAAAAGCAAATAGCAGACTATAATCGTGAGGTGAAGTCGTGGGAGTGATGGCTTTCATTTCATCTCATGAACTGGAGCGCGCGTCTCATAAATAAACCCAAACTCAGCAGCTACTCGCCTCACAGACATGACAAATATGCGTATAGAAAGCTTGAAATATCCACTTTTAAACGAAACGATTTGAAGATATTTAATTAAGCAGAGTGCAGTGTTCACGCGAGCAGCTCTTGACTCAGAGCGTTTCTGTTTATAATGCTGCGCTCCATCACTGCTCCAGCTGTGAGTTTAACACGTATTTTTACACTAATCCTGACTTGTGCAACTTTGTAGTCTACACATTTGTTTCTAAGTTGTTGTATTAGTTCTTACTTTGCTAAATATATATATATAATTTCTGATTATAGCATAGCTTTCTGCCCACCCAATTAGACTAGTAAAGTAGGCTAATGATTTAAAAAAAAAAAAAACGCTTGATCACGGGCCCGGCCCTACCCGACCCGAGGATAGTGCAGGGAAATCTCAGCCCGACCCGGCCCGCGGGTCGGTTCGGGTCAGGTTCGGGCTCGGGCTCGGGTAGAGAATCTAAACTCTAATCTGGATATAGTAGTTTTAGCAGCGCCGCTCACGTTATCTAACTGCAGTTAGCGTCTAACGATCTATTATATAACAATAAACATAAACTCCTATTTGATCAATATTGCTGAGAAGTCAATAATGCCATAAAATCTCAAAATATGCAGTAATTCCATCAATGTGCCCGCGAGTGTGCTTGAGATACACTGAAATGAATGGGGTTCAGTGCTGGAACTATTGGCTGTTTGGAACTATTGGTCGCTCCGTGCACGCTTTACTTCCGCATTCCTCAGTTCCTATGGCAGTCTATGGGAGTGTCGTAACTCTGCTTTTCAACGGCTCTGGGTGAAACGTTCTAAAATAACGTTGCCTTAAAAAAAACTCCACTGGGAGTCAGCTAAAATATTTTGACTGTACACATGAAAGGTTTAAATGTGATATAAATAAAATAAATGTTTACAGGCAAACTTAAAGCCTAGATAATTACCATTTTGTTGGGGCGATTGGGGACAGGTGAGGCTCGGAGCCCTTCTCTACCTCCAAAGTGGGGAATGGCAGAAAAAGTTTGAGAAACACTGCATTATGCCAACATTATCTTCATAACTTCTTACGAAATAAAATGTTTATCCCTCAGAAAAATGTACTTTCCTCTTGTCAACATTATAGCTTGCATGTGAGCGCGGCGCGCACTCTTCAATGGTGAAGGCGTGCGCTGTGTACGTCATATAAGGACGCAGCAACGCACACTCAAAAGTAATCCGGTCAGGTTGTGTACATGGTGAAGCATGTTGGTGTATTTATGTGCCAATTTTGCTAAGAGCGGATGGCGCATTTCATTGTCTCTCCACCATGCTAGTGGATTAGCCGTAGAGTCAATTGGTTGTTCTTGGAGCGCGCGCTCTGATCAGTAAAGGGGCAGAGATTTCAGACCTCCGATTATTAAAGGCCCACTGAAGTGCCTTGAAACGCGCCGCATTATTCAATGTGTTGACGTAATTTCTCCTGAAACAGCTCCAGCTTTAAGCAGCTCCTCCCCTTTTTTGAAACAGCCAATAGCGTTTCGTTAATACAATTTGACAATTTAATTACAGTTTGACAAGAGCGCAAGAGCGGACCTTTCTGTTTGGTAAGGCCAGTTTCCTCCTCGCTTTAAAATGCAGCATTCTGTGTCGAATTCAAATGGGTCGATATGTTTGATGTCAGCGCGGACTCTCACATATGATCCGCGCTGCGCTCTCGTGTCTGTAGTCTAAATTTAGACCAGAGCCGTTGGCGTGAGCGCTGCTGCGGCGCGTGAAACTAATGTGAAAACAGACTTTATTCGCCTCAAACGAAAGCATATTTACACTGAATCGTTTCCTATCACATATATAGTGTGCTATATGCGCCTTTCACCATGTAGAAATGAGTAAATGTGTGAACAAATTCAGCCTCAGCTTCAGCAGTGTAGGGGGCGGGCTTTAGATTCTAGAGAGCATTTTGATTGGACAGAAGATTTGACGTGTAGGTGAAGTCTGCGATGACGTCATCAAAATCTAAGATTTGTTTTAACGGAAGTGAGAGACTGTACATTTTTAATGCTTATATCTCCTAAATGCAAATTTTGTCATAGTTATGGAACATACCAGCTTATTCATAACTTTAAGGCTAACACAGTCATACTAAAAGCTAAAAAACTTCAATTTTGATTTCAGTGGACCTTTAAGGAGATCTCCAAGATGTCTCTTCTTGGTAGGGGGTGGTGCACAGACCTCTCCCGAATCATCTCTAGCAGTAGCAGCCTCCGGAGCACCACTAACTCCGCCTCCGTTTCCCTCGTCAGCTGATACGATTTCCCCCCGGAGTGCATCTTTTTTTTTTTTTTTGTAAAAAATATTTTAATAGCACGTTTTAGCGGTTATAGAGTTCTAATGACGGACTTTAACTATAACCGTCGGTCTCACGGTTATATACTAACCGTCACACCCCTAAAAAACTGCTGGTTCAGATTTGTTAAACTACTCAGTGTCTGTAACCAAAATCTGTACTAAAGTAAAAGTAACAATCGTAATAGTTACTTGAGTAAGAGTAAGAATAAAAACTACTCAAGTACTTAGTTAGTAGTTACTTTTGATCTGATTGATAAGAAGCGAAAACCCTGAATTTCAGACTACTTGGAGAGCTTTCACACACCTCTGCTTGAAAGGTTGACCTCTCCAAGTGTATGTGTGTGTGTGTGCGCGTGCGCGTGTGCGCGTGTGCGCGTGTGCGCGTTTGTGCTTGTGTGCGTGAGTGCGTGTGTGCGCGCGAGTGCGAGTGCGTGTGTGTGTGTGTGTGTGTGCGTGCGTGTGCGTGTGCGTGTGTGTGATTAATGGTTAAACAGTGTAAATTAATGGTGTGCTTGTCTAACCAGAGCTCTTTTTAAAACATACTTTGTTCTTATATTTTTATAAGTATATACATTCTTTATGTAGGAATAAAATACAATCCCGTTTTTATCTGTATGTATTTTCTACACTTCAGGTGTCTGTCCGGATTTGTGTATAAATGCAGGACGTCACAAATTAGGCTATTCAGTTTGTTTCATGAAAAAAAAAGAACGTTTGTTCGTGGACGTGTGTTGTTTGGAGGATTTGTCATTGCCTGAACAAGAGCGCATATGAGAAAAACACTCTGACAGTGTGTGAAATAGTATTACAATAAGGGAAAAGTGCCCATAGTCACCAAGGTACAATTAATACTGTTCAAATATTGGCATCATTGTGACACTTACCGCTACACATTTCTCAGGTTGGAGCTGGAATTCTCGTATGCTGAGATGTCATTTCTTTTGGTGCACACAGCATGCATCGCATTATGAAACTATTCTTTTTGACATCTTGGAGTGAAAAAATAATAGGTGTTTTCACTCCAAAATTTTCACTCACTTTGGCCAATGGGGATCTGCCTCCTGTAGCCCCCCCCCCCCCCCCCCCACACACACACACACACACACACCAAGACATATTGACTATTTTTTTTAAATAAAACTTTTTTTGATTAATTATTACCATTTGACAGTAGTGGAGGAACGCCACTGAATGTAACAGAGTAAAAGTACAGTTTTTTCACAAGAAATGTACTAGAGTAAGAATCAAATGACTATTTTTTCATATACTCTACAAGTTAACCAAAAAATGTACTCAATTAAATGTAACGAAGTAAATGTAATTCATTACTACCCACCTCTGGCCATCTCTAACACAAACACACACTCCTGCTCTGAGACGCCCAGTTCTGTCTCCCCTTCACTTGCTGATGTTATTCACGTTTCTGCTTGCATCCTTGTGGTAGCGTGTAAGATTGCAGTAATCCAAATGATGAAAAAGTATAACTTGTACTTAATAAATTGTATTCTGTATGCACTGTAAGTATAGTATTCAGGGCTTGATATTAAAACCCGCCTTCTTGAGATCGTTGAAGAACAGGAGGTTCTGGACAGGGCTGCGGTCTGAGACTCCCCTGACAGCAGGGGAAGCAGCAGCATCGACCACTGATCCCAGGCCCAGCCTGCCGCTCGGGCTGTCTTCTCAAAAAGATCTATAAAGACCTCCGGGTCGTCCTGCGCCCTCATCTTGTTCAGCGGCAGGTGGGTGTAAGTCCAGGTCCAGCAGGGCCTTGTGTTGTTCCTGATGTAGGACCGCGAGGGACCAGATAACCTCTGCTCCCTGAACTCCTGTTCCTGGTGGTTTATATCCAGTCTCTCCAGGCCATTACTGGAACAGGACACTGATGTTCATTATTTGCACTTGACCCACTTACGGCGATCCTGTCTCCAGACTCTCTCTCCCGTCACAGACGCCGCTAAACCACGCCCCCACTGCCACATTAACAATTTAGAGTTGTGTGTAAAGGATGACAACTGTTTTTAGTTGTTTAACTTTTAGCTGTCTGTGTTTAGTCCATCACAGTGGGAAAGAGTTTAGTCTAGACGCCTGAAATTGTGTAAGGTTTTACAGAAAGAGTGATTTATTTAACAAATTGGTTTAAGCTGTTGAGAATTTGGTTAAAAAATGGGGTTTAGTGTTTTAGAAATTCATAAAAACTGTAATATGGTTCCTCTCGTAAAGAATGATCGCAGTAATCTAAAGGATTAAACTGAATCTGTTCTCTGTTCCAGTTCAGTCCAGCAGAAGAGCTCAAACCCAGAGTCCAGCTGTGTGTCTATGAAGAGTGACCGGTCTATGGGTCAGCCAAACAACTTTAAGAGTGGAGACAAACGGCCTGATCTCAGGTATATCACCTCTATTAAAGTTATGCTTATAGTATTAAATATTTATGAAGTTTTATTAATATACAGCAGTGTAATGAGTTCAGATCCTGTAAGTGTCAGTCAATTAATGATGATCATTGTGCTCTTGTGTAAAGCTCTATGTATTGTATTGTTAATACATTCACACACTGTAAAAGCTGTTGGTCTGTTACTCAGTTAATGACACAATTACATCAATATCAGTGTGTCTGATTCTTTACCCTCTTCATTCTGATTTAAGGGCAAATCTTCAATCCAGACCAGTTAAAAACAAAACTGTGTTCACGCCTGAGATTCAACCACAAGACTTTAATGAAAGCATGTGTCCTGGTTTCAGGTAAAATGTGGGACTTTTGTTTAATTTTAGGAGCTGCAATGACATCACACATCACTCAAACACATGATTAATGATTGAAACATTTCAGAAACCGTATGATGTTCTGAGTCCCATAATACAGCAAACAAATCATCCATTTTGTGATCTATGGCTCTTTACTTCTCTAACTTGTGTAATAATGTGGTATTTTAATCTTACAGCCATGACTCTAAACCTGCTGAAGTCCTCGACACATTGAGATCAAATCTGAGGAAGAAGTTTGAGTGTTTGTGTGAGGGAATATCAAAGCAGGGAAACCCAACACTCCTGAATGAGATCTACACAGAGCTCTACATCACAGAGAGTGAAAGTGGAGAGATCAATAATGAGCATGAGGTGAGACAGATTGAGACACAGTCCAGGAGAGCAGAAACAGAGGACACAGCGATCAAATGCAGTGACATCTTTAGTCCTTTACCTGGACAAGACAAACCCATCAGAACTGTGCTGACAAAGGGAGTCGCTGGCATTGGAAAAACAGTCTCTGTGCAGAAGTTCATCCTGGACTGGGCTGAAGGGAAACAGAATCAGGACGTCCAGCTCATATTTCCACTTCCTTTCAGAGAGCTCAACTTGATGAAGGACAAAACACTCCGTCTTTCAGATCTTCTTCATGTCTTTTTCCCTGAAACCAAAGAAATGGAAATATCCAGTGATCAGTATAAAGTGTTGTTCATCTTTGATGGTCTGGATGAGTGTCGCCTGTCTCTGGATTTTCAGAGCGATGTGAGGTTGTGTGATGTGACTGAATCAGCCTCAGTGGACGAGCTGCTGACGAACCTCATTGCGGGGAATCTGCTTCCCTCGGCTCTCATCTGGATCACCTCCAGACCCGCAGCAGCTGATCTCATCCCCTCTGAGTGTGTCCATCAAGTGACAGAGGTACGAGGCTTCAGTGACCCACAGAAGGAGGAATACTTCAGGAAGAGAATCAGTGATCAGAGTCTGGCCGACAGGATCATCTCACACCTGAAGTCATCAAGGAGCCTCTTTATTATGTGTCACATCCCAGTTTTCTGCTGGATCTCAGCCACTGTTCTGGAGAAGATGATGAGTGAAGCAGAGACTGGAGAGATTCCCAAGACTCTCACTCAAATGTACACACACTTCCTGATCCTTCAGACCAACATCAAACATGAGAAGGACTATGAGAAGAAAGTGAAAGATGAAGACATGATTGTCAAACTGGGGAAACTGGCGTATCAGCAGCTTGTGAAAGGAAACCTGATCTTCTATGAGGAAGACCTGAGAGAGTGTGGCATTGATGTGACAGAAGCATCAGTGTACTCAGGATTGTGCACTCAGATCTTCAGAGAGGAGTTGGGCTTGTATCAGGGGAAAGTCTTCTGCTTTGTTCATCTGAGCCTTCAGGAACATCTAGCGGCTCTATATGTGCATCTCTCCTTTATAAACAAGAACATCAATGTGTTTGACCAGATTACCAAACCAACTAATGGAGACACCGCTTCACTATCTGATCTCCATCAGAGAGCTGTGGATGAGGCTTTAGACAGTAAAAATGGCCATCTGGACCTTTTCCTTCGTTTCCTTCTGGGTCTCTCAGTGAAGTCTAATCAGAGTCTCTTACAAGAACTAAAGACACAGACAGGAAACAGCTCTCACAACAATAAGAAAACAGTCGACTATATTAAAGAAAAGATCAGTGAGAATCCCTCTCCAGATAAATACATCAATCTGTTTCACTGTCTGAATGAACTGGGTGATCTTTCACTGGTGTACGAAGCTCAACCTCATATGAGCCGTGGAGGATTACGTGCTGTGAAACTCTCCTCAACTCAGTGGTCAGCTCTAGTTTTTGTGTTGTTGTCCTCAGAGCAGACGATGCAGAGGTTTAACCTGAGAGACTTAATTGGAGCCGGAAATGATCAGTAAGTAACACTGAGTTCAATCATTACAGTCTAAAACATTATGACCAAAGAGAAACACAGAGATCAGAGGTGTTTAAATCACGGGGCACAGATTGATTTCTGGGATATTGTTCATAATTTGCGGGTGTTTCTCAAACGGAGGCTGATGCAGATGCATAAGTTCATAAAAAAGGGGCCTAGTGAGGCCCATGGTTATGACAGTATTAGCCTACTTGATCAATTTACACTAAACAGCTATCTCTAATGTAAAAAAAAAAAAAAAAAATTATTCAAATGAACTGCTATAATGTTCTGCACCTGAAATGAGCATGGCGTGTGGTCCGTCCAGTACTAATATTCAGTGTAATGTTTTGCTCAACGTTATGATAGAGAGACCAGATTAGTAGAGAACAAGTAACCAATAATGGCTAACATACCTGTATATTTCACTTTCTTTTTTTTATATTTCCTCTTTTTTCTTTTGACGATACTGAGCCCCTGATGGCTTTGACCTTTTCATGATGATGAAACTAAAGCACGCTGTAACGAGTAGAAAAAAAGAGTTGTTGTACTGTGCTGTTAAGAGTTGCGCGCGCTCCCTGCAAACGCAGTCTGCATTTTGTGTGTGTGCGCACTGAGTCTTGAGCTCCCATGTGTGGGGATTATTTTCTGTTTTCTGTTGCTAACAGTTATTTTGTTTTCTTAAGTAATGCTGTGGACGAAAAGGGAGTTTGTGATGAGAGTTCAGCGGGGAATAAAGTGCGATCGGTTTGATGTTAATCGCCTCCGTGTTTGCATCCACTCCAGATACATTAAGTGAGCTATCCGCATTTTTCACTCGGACACAAGCGTTACGGATGACGACGTTCCCTGCCGCCCTCTACATGATCTCATTTCATTACAGCAGCGCCACTATCACCATGGCGACTTCACTCCAAAAATCACAACTAATCATAATGCCTTGAAATAGAAAAAGTATGAAATATTAATAATAAAATATATATGAAATAACTAAAAAAATCTTGTTGGGGCGGGGGCTCACTGGCGCCCCCCAGCTGTTGGCGCCCTAGGCGACCGCCTAGTTTGCCTATGCCTGGAAACGGCACTGAATGGCGTAATAATGCAGGTACACCTAAACTGCAACAGATGATTGTGTTTTAGGAGCATATTAAGGGCGGCCCGGTTCACCAAACCCACGGTTCGGTTCGGATCACGGTTTTAGGCTCACGGTTTTCAGTTCTGTACGGTTCTTGTTGTTGTTTTTTCTTTTAATCGTTAACACTCCAGAAATTGACTTCATCATATGATATTATCCACAGTTTAGGATACAGTATTAAAAAATGGTTATATCATGTAATCATGCACAAACTGAACTTGACTTGACCATCTCTGAGGAAAGCTAGGTGAGATTTTAGG
>NC_090179.1:46682940-46687940 GCF_024679245.1 Pseudorasbora parva
GAACATATGTGAACGCTGCCACCCGAACTCTGGTGCGCACCAAACAAGCGGACCGAGACCGCTAAAAAGATGGGTCTCGGTCCGCTTCCAAACGAACTCTGGTGCGGTTCGATTGATATATGAACGCAACACGGACCAAAGACATGTAAACGGACCAAAAACCGGACGTATAATGTCACAAGATGCCACGCATAATGCAGCTGATTTGACGACGCGGAAAGATCGGTGTACGTTATCCAAAATGAGTAACTTTAACGTTAGAGGGCAAACGTAGAGCAACGAGGAAGAGCCTCATCAATATTTGGTCTGACGAGCATGTTTCGAAAATGCTAGAAAAAAAACACAAAAAGCATACCTGGCTCTTCTCATCAAAGTTCCTGTGTTGCCCATTATTAGCAGGTACAGACGACAGAACGGCCGTCTCTGCACAACGGAGGATATCCTGCTGCTGTTTTGAATGTTTTGAACATTTTATGAGCTCTTCATGAGTTCTCAGCGGGTAAAAATAATGCCACATGTACACGCATAAAATGATCGCGTTTAATCCAGCACATAGCGTTGTTTTGAACATTTCATGAGCTCTTCATGAGTTCTCTGGTAAAAAATAACGCCATATGTGTTACACGCATAAAATGATCGCGTTTAATCCAGCACACAGCGTTGTTTTGAATGTTGTGAACATTTCATGAGCTCTTCATGAGTTCTCTGGTAAAAAATAATGCCATATTATGTACACGCATAAAATGCCCGCGCGTGTAATCCAGCACACAGCATTGTTTTGAATGTTCGGTAAGCGAGCTTCTACGTCATATAAACCGACCAATCAGGTTGTGAGCGTCTCCCTGTGCCTTTGGTTCGGTAACTTTAGGTTCGCTGTTAAAAATGCCCGTGTGAACGCTAAGCGGACCAGGACTATTATGTTTGTTTTTGTTTTTTGGTCCGGACCAAACTAACCAAACGAACCGAACTACAAGTGTGAACGCACCCTAATATTCACAGCTTGGTAAAGCCCATTGAGTCAATTTTTGCAAAGACATGAGTGTTGTCACCTTGTCATATGAGCTTCACCTGTGACTAATAATGGATCAATTAGGTCTCAAGTGTGTATAAAAAGAACCCCAGTACGCTAGACCTTCACATCAACTGCAACTAGAGCTCTGCAAACATGCCTAAGATTCACCCTGAGACTAAAGTTTTGATTATCAAGAGGCTGAAGACCAGATCCACTGCTGATGTGGCAGACACCTTCAGTGTGTCTCAGCGTCAAGTACAGAGGATAAAAAAAAGATTTGAAGAGACTGGAGACGTTTTTGACAAGCCCAGGTCAGGCAGACCCCGCAAGACAACTGCTCGAGAGGACCGTTTGTTGGCTCGAAAATCCAAGGCCAGCCCATTTTCCACTGCAGCAGAGCTCCACGAGACCTGGTCACCTGAAGTCCCTGTGTCAACCAGAACAGTTTGTCGGATTCTGTCTCGAAATGGCCTCCATGGTCGAATCAGTGCCCAGAAGCCAGCACTAAACAAAAGACAATTGAAAAACCGTGTGGCATTTGTCAAGGCCCACAGCCTGCTAAAAGGATGGACGCTGGAAAAGCGGCAGAAGGTGGATATTTGCAGATGAATCTTCTGTTGAATTACACCACAGTCGCCGCAAATATTGCAGGAGACCTACTGGAGCCAGAATGGATCCGAGATTCACCCAGAAAACAGTGAAGTTTGGTGACGGAAAAATCATGGTCTGGGGTTACATCCAGTATGGGGGTGTGCGAGAGATCTGCAGGGTGGAAGGCAACATCAATAGTCTAAAATACCAAGAAATCTTAGCTACCTCTTATATTCCCAACCATAAAAGAGGCCAAATTCTGCAGCAGGACGGTGCTCCATCGCATACTTCCATCTCCACATCAAAGTTCCTCAAGGCGAAGATCAAGATGCTCCAGGATTGGCCAGCCCAGTCACCAGACATGAACATCATTGAGCATATGTGGGGTAGGATGAAAGAGGACGCATGGAAGACGAAACCAAAGAATATTGATGAACTCTGGGAGGCATGCAAGACTGCTTTCTTAGCTATTCCTGATGACTTCATCAATCAATTGTATGAATCCTTGCCAAACCGCATGGATGCAGTCCTTCAAGCTCATGGAAGTCAGACAAGATATTAAATTTGGATCTCACAGCGCCACAACTTAATTTGCTGACATATTTTTGTATTTGCAGTAAATTTGTTCAATTTCTGTATAGGCGACGAAACTTTTGTCTTGCCAAAATTTGACCTTTCTGTCTTGATTAAATGATAAATATTTTTTCTGTGAACATTATTTATTTCAGTGCATTAAACATCATTTGGGAGGGTTTTAGCTTTTCATTTGAGCTATTTCTAACACCAATGAATTAATTAAAAGTCAGGTTAATATCAGGTATTTCTAGAAAATAGATTATCGACAAGACTTTTGTCAGGGACCGTAGTGTGTGTGTGTGTGTGTGTGTGTGTGTGTGTGTGTGTAGCTCTAATGTGCTGTAATATGGTGTGTGTAGCTCTACTGTGCAGTAATATGGTGTGTGTGTGTGTGTGTGTGTGTGTGTAGCTCTACTGTGCTCTAGTATAGTGTGTGTGTGCGTGCGTGCGTGCGTGCGTGCGTGCGTGCGTGCGTGCGCGTGTAGCTCTACTGTGCTGTAATATGGTGTGTGTGTGTGTGTGTGTGTGTGTGTGTGTGTAGCTCTACTGTGCTCTAGTATAGTGTGTGTGTGTGTAGCTCTACTGTGCTCTAGTATAGTGTGTGTGTGTAGCTCTACTGTCCTGTAATATGATGTGTGTGTGTGTAGCTCTACTGTGCTCTAGTATAGTGTGTGTGTGTGTGTGTGTGTGTGTGTGTGTAGCTCTACTGTGCTGTAATATGGTGTGTGTGTGTAGCTCTTCTGTGCTGTATTAGTGTGTGTGTGTGTGTGTGTAGCTCTACTGTGCTGTAATATGGTGTGAGTGTGTGTGTGTGTGTGTGTGTAGCTCTTCTGTGCTGTAATATGGTGCGTGTGTGTGTGTGTGTGAGGCTCTACTGTGCTGTAATATGGTGCGTGTGTGTGTAGCTCTTCTGTGCTGTAATATGGTGCGTGTGTGTGTGTGTATAGCTCTACTGTGCTCTAATATAGTGTTTGTGTCTGTGTGTGTGGCTCTAATGTGCTGTAATATGGTGTGTGTGTGTGTAGCTCTACTGTCCTGTAATATGGTGTGTGTGTAGCTCTACTGTGCTGTAACATGGTGCGAGTGTGTGCGTGTGTAGCTGCTCTACTGTGCTGTAATATGGTGTGTGTGTGTGTGTAGCTCTACTGTGCTCTAGTATAGTGTGTGTGTGTGTGTGTGGCTCTACTGTGCTGTAATATGGTGCGTGTGTGTGTGTAGCTCTACTGTGCTGTAATTTGGTGTGTGTGTGTGTGTGTGTAGCTCTACTGTGCTCTAGTATAGTGTGTGTGTGTGTGTGTGTGTGTAGCTCTACTGTGCTGTAATATGGTGCGTGTGTGTGTAGCTCTTCTGTGCTGTAATATGGTGCGTGTGTGTGTGTGTGTGTGTGTGTGTGTAGCTCTTCTGTGCTGTAATATGGTGCGTGTGTGTGTGTGTGTGTGTGTGTGTGTAGCTCTTCTGTGCTGTAATATGGTGCGTGTGTGTGTATGTGTGTGTGTGTGTAGCTCTTCTGTGCTGTAATATAGTGCGTGTGTGTGTGTAGCTTTACTGTGCTGTAATATGGTGTGTGTGTGTGTGTAGCTCTTCTGTGCTGTAATATGGTGCGTGTGTGTGTGTAGCTCTACTGTGCTGTAATATGGTGTGTGTGTGTGTGTGTCGTAATGCTGCATCTACCACAGCCACCAGGGGTGAAGGGCTGGGTGTTTGCAGTTTACCTTGTAGAGTTTTCCTTGTTTGCCGGCGAGCCTGGGGACTGATGAAATGATTGGAGTACAACGCTGGCCAACTTACAGTCCAAGTGATGTTTATTTAGACAGCTGTCGCTACTAGTGCTGGGACATCTGAAGCGAGGCTCCGGAGCTTGTGTCGAGCAAAAAGGGGCGTTCCAGATGAAGCCCCGATTCGAGGCTTGTATCGTTTCCGTGAAAATCACGTGACGATGACAAACGAGGCCTCGTTTTCTGTTGATTACGTCATTGCTTCATTCTGAGTATCGCTTTCGGATAAAAGTGGTTCGAAACCTCGCGGCTCTTCTGGGGTTTGCAGTAGGCATTTGCATTGGTGTTGGTTGTATAGTAGCGATATCATTATATATCATAGCTGTATTATATATTATATTACATTATACTGACTTTAGTAGATGATTAGAGTAAATTATACATAGTTCAGTAGAGTAAATTAGCCTAGTTGTAATATAATACCTATACTACGTAATTATAATATATATATATATGTGTGTGTGAAATGAGAATGTATGTGTGTGAGAGTACCAGAATGAATTATGGCTTGTACAGCCCCTCATATTTTAGTAGTAGGCCTAGTGTTATTATTATATATATTATTGCTATTATTATTAATAATAATATTATGATAAGACTAGACTGTATTAGGGAAAGCTTTCCCATCCCTGTTGCAGTTTGCTGTTCCACAATTCCAGTCCCATAAGCACTGCACTCACAATCATTTATTTACAATCATTCTGGGCATTCACTCATCACTAACCCAAAGAACTACTGAATAGTTGAACACAAAGTTGTGTGAGTTGTGTGTGCATAGGTTAATACAAGCAGAGTAAAATACTTTATTAATACACAGGCAATAGAAAAAGGGTGTTCCCACACTATGACAATGAATAGATTTGTGTGCGATGCATTGCTTTGCACAGCAGGTGTCACTAGGGAGCACACTGTTTCATGAGGCTTCAGGTAAATGAACCTTTTGGTGAAGCAATGGGCTGGAAAACCTCAGTGGTTCAGGAAGCCTCATTTGGCCATCACTAGTCGCTACACACGTGCTCCAAATTAAATTCCAAACAAAAATAAAC
>NC_090179.1:46692940-46720440 GCF_024679245.1 Pseudorasbora parva
GTGCATTTGTGGATCGCTTCCTGTGCATTTGTGGATCGCTTCCTCTGCATTTGTGGATCGCAGCACAGCACGTGGATTTTGAAACATTTCTAGCGTCTAGACTCAAGATAATCCACAAATACGTAGACTCCACCCACCGTCTACTTAAGCCAATCAGATCACAGCCATATCGTGCTGACCAATCGTAGCACGTTTTCGCTCCAACCAATCACGTTTTGGCCAGTGCCGCTGAAAAACAGAGTTACGACCACTGATCTATATAACTCTATATATCTATAACTCTATATATCCAACTCTATATATCTATATAACTCTATATATCTATATAACTCTATATATCCAACTCTATATATCTATATAACTCTATATATCTATATAGCTCTATATATCCAACTCTATATATCTATATAACTCTATATATCTATAACTCTATATATCCAACAACTCTATATATCTATATAACTCTATATATATCTATAACTCTCTCTATATATCCAACTCTATATATCTATATAACTCTATATATATCTATAACTCTCTCTATATATCCAACTCTATATATCTATATAACTCTATATATCTATATAACTCTATATATCTATATAACTCTATATATCTATATAACTCTATATATCTATATAACTCTATATATCTATATAACTCTATATATCTATATAACTCTCTCTATATATCCAACTCTATATATCTATATAACTCTATATATCTATATAACTCTATATATCTATATAACTCTATATATCTATATAACTCTATATATCTATATAACTCTATATATCTATATAACTCTATATATCTATATAACTCTCTCTATATATCCAACTCTATATATCTATATAACTCTATATATCTATATAACTCTATATATCTATATAACTCTATATATCTATATAACTCTATATATCTATATAACTCTATATATCTATATAACTCTATATATCCAACTCTATATATCTATATAACTCTATATATCTATATAACTCTATATATCTATATAACTCTATATATCTATATAACTCTATATATCTTTATAACTCTATATATCTATATAACTCTATATATCTATATAACTCTATATATCTATATAACTCTCTCTATATATCCAACTCTATATATCTATATAACTCTATATATCTATATAACTCTATATATCTATATAACTCTATATATCTATATAACTCTATATATCTATATAACTCTATATATCTATATAACTCTATATATCTATATAACTCTATATATCTATATAACTCTATATATCTATATAACTCTATATATCTATATAACTCTATATATCTATATAACTCTATATATCTATATAACTCTATATATCTATATAACTCTATATATCTATATAACTCTATATATCTATATAACTCTATATATCTATATAACTCTATATATCTATATAACTCTATATATCTATATAACTATATATCTATATAACTCTATATCTCTATATAACTCTATATATCTATATAACTCTATATATCTATATAACTCTATATATCTATATAACTCTATATATCTATATAACTCTATATATCTATATAACTCTATATATCTATATAACTCTATATCTCTATATAACTCTATATATCTATATAACTCTATATATCTATATAACTCTATATATCTATATAACTCTATATATCTATATAACTCTATATCTCTATATAACTCTATATATCTATATAACTCTATATATCTATATAACTATATATCTATATAACTCTATATCTCTATATAACTCTATATATCTATATAACTCTATATATCTATATAACTCTATATATCTATATAACTCTATATATCTATATAACTCTATATATCTATATAACTCTATATCTCTATATAACTCTATATATCTATATAACTCTATATAGATAGATCAGTGATTAGGGCACTTCCATAGGAACTGAGGAATTCAGAGCGTGTGTCACAGAGCGACCAATAACTCCAGCAATAAACACCAATCATTTCAGTATAGGCTATCTCAAGTGCCCTCGCTGGAAAATTGATGAAATAAAAATGAATGCATATTTTGAGATTTTATCTCATTATTGGCCTCTCAGGAATATTGACAGAAGATGTGTTTTTATGAAGCATGTTGATGTATTGTTATATAATAGATCATCAGACTCTAACTGCAGTTTCTAACGTGAGATCACTGCTAAAGCTATTATATCCAGATGCTATCTGTCATTTCAACAGTTTTTAGATTCTATGAAATCTTTCTGTCAAATGCATTTATATTCATTCAAGGAATAACGTCTCTAGCGCCTGAATGTAAAGAGTTGAATAAATTGGTTGCCCTGTTTTTTTAACCAGCATTTAAAACTCCTTTCTTGGGTAAATTATATATAGCCTATTCTAGCATCATTCCTTTATATTCACCTGTTGTCTAGGCTTTGTTGGACACTCAGAAGTGAAGACCAGGAGAGCTTGGGTATATCTTCGGGCAGGCGTTCCTCTTTATTGAGAAACACACGTGCCGTCTGTGGCTGCAGTCGTCCAAGTCTAATTTTAAACAGTATACATTGTAATTTATCCACATTTCAGGGAGAGGGATTTACACAGTAGAGGAGGAGACAATCTAAACAAAGGAATGCACATGTTTAGGTAAAAGGGACACACCCCATACATTTCCATGTCACCAGTCCTAATCCTATCAGCATAACAGTGCCAATCAGACCACCAATCCAAATCCTATCAGCATAACAGTGCCAATCAGACGAATAGATGCAAATGTGATCACTCTAACAATGTTGCTTATAGATCAGGAAGTGCATAAAGACAAAAGACTGATTAGCTTGATCTCCTTAGAATGTAGTCAGTCTGTACCTCCAAAATGTGAAGCATTATGTACATAACAAACTGTTTGTATACTATTACATTGGAACCTTGATATAACAATTTATACATTTGTAATCCCACAGCTTCGAGTGTTGAAATAACATAATTTAGGACGTTAACATTAAAATTAAAAATAAAACAGCCAGTAGATGGAGGAAGAGGAACACTTATTGGCTCATTAGCTTTTTATTTTTATTTTGAGTGATTTTTTATAGTTAGTCCGATTTATACCACTAAAGTAATATTTTTTGTTACTTTTTTTGTACTGGAATGTTAAACACATAGGCTAATTAGGGAACATTACAAATGAAAATGAAATACAAAAATGAAAAAAAAAAATATCTGACTACTTCACGATAAATCTTTATTTAAAGGACAACTCTGGTGAGAAATGACCCTAGGGGTAATTAACAGATGGTTACCGAGTAGATCGTTCTCTGGGATGCGTTTTCTTGAAAATCGATTGTAAAGAGTTTTATCTCTAAAAACAGATTAGCTTATAATGCTTGTCTATGGGGCACAGGGTAGACACAGGGTGGTAAGTTTAATAGGAAGATACGTTGTAAACATAGTGCCTTACGCGTTCACGGACAGGAACCATCTCGAAAAACAGTCTCGATGAATCGATCTACGAGCGCTGCTCTAAGTGAGCTGGTCGATAGGAATTAAGTTTGTGAAATGTAATAACATGGACATTTTTTTATTTATTTATTTATTTTCTGTTGTGTTCAGTGTTTTCTTCCGGAAACAACGGACCATATGAGATTCCAAGTCACAGTTCATCACTTAGCAGAGCTCTCGTCGCTTGATGAGTTGAGACTGTTTTTCAAGATGGCGCCTGTCCGTGAAAGTGCACTGCACTATGTTTATAAAGTATCTTCTTATTAAACTGTTTGTACTCTTACAAAGTTCTCAATGCTTCAGTTTGCATGTAGGGACCCTCATTATGCTACTGTGTTAGTGTGAGGCTATTTTTAGCCTAGCCTACACGTGATTGGCTACAACACTCAACACTGTAAAATCATATGTTGTACTCTCGTGACCCAAATGAAGACTCTCTTCTTTATCTCTCCTCAGAATAAAATGCTACTGTAAAGCCTTGGCGACGTCAATGCACATATTGTGTTAACATTTGCCAGACATTGCTGCAAATAGCCTATAGTGAAAAGGCTTGTCTATCCTGCTATATCCTATTTAAAAATATTGACAGGATAGTTGTTTGGAACAACAACAGCTTGGTTCTGGTCAGCACGATATGGCCGTTATCTGATTAAATAGATATATAGAGTTATATAGATATATAGAGTTGGATATATAGAGAGAGTTATAGATATATAGAGTTATATAGATATATAGAGTTATAGATATATATAGAGTTATATAGATATATAGAGTTGTTGGATATATAGAGTTATAGATATATAGAGTTATATAGATATATAGAGTTGGATATATAGAGAGAGTTATAGATATATATAGAGTTATATAGATATATAGAGTTGTTGGATATATAGAGTTATATAGATATATAGAGAGAGTTATAGATATATAGAGTTGGATATATAGAGCTATATAGATATATAGAGTTATATAGATATATAGAGTTATAGATATATATAGAGTTATATAGATATATAGAGTTGTTGGATATATAGAGTTATAGATATATAGAGTTATATAGATATATAGAGTTGGATATATAGAGAGAGTTATAGATATATATAGAGTTATATAGATATATAGAGTTGTTGGATATATAGAGTTATATAGATATATAGAGAGAGTTATATAGATATATAGAGTTGGATATATAGAGCTATATAGATATATAGAGTTATATAGATATATAGAGTTATATAGATATATAGAGTTGGATATATAGAGTTATAGATATATAGAGTTATATAGATCAGTGGTCGTAACTCTGTTTTTCAGCGGCACTGGCCAAAACGTGATTGGTTGGAGCGAAAACGTGCTACGATTGGTCTGCACGATATGGCCGTGATCTGATTGGCTTAAGTAGACGGTGGGTGGAGTCTACGTATTTGTGGATTATCTTGAGTCTAGACGCTAGAAATGTTTCAAAATCCACGTGCTGTGCTGCGATCCACAAATGCAGAGGAAGCGATCCACAAATGAATGCAACTTATGCAAGGCAGAGTTGTGTGTTTTTGGCATGTGTGGATTTTTTTGTTACTCATAAATATCATTGTATTTATTTGTGAATCTAATTTACTTTTGTGAAACTCTCGCATGTATTTGTGGATCTCATTCTATTGATTTGTGAAATTATTTATTTTTTGTGAATCGCTTTACATTTATTTGTGGATAACAATATATTTGTTTGGAATAATGCAACAATATTACCCCCATAACACACACATAGACTATCTCTCACGTCAAAATCTGAAGCATGGTCAACTGCCAAACGCAAATAATTAAATGCGTCTGCGGAAGCTAAGCTAAGCAGTGAAGCTAAGTGTGAAGCTAAGCAGGGCTGAGCCTGGTCAGTACCTGGATGGGAGACCAACTGTGAAAACCAGGTAGCTGCTGGTAGAGGTGTTAGTGAGGCCAGCAGGGGGTCCTCACCCTTGGGTCTGTGTGGGTCCTGTTAGGGGTTAACAGCTTATGACCCAGGACCAGTAGTGAAGAAATGAAGACAGAGTCAGGATTGCAATTAAATAAAAGAAAAATTTACTTAAGAATAGTTTGCAGTTTCAAAAGCAGAAGCCAGCTTCAAGTCTCACAAGGAGTTCGTAGGCCGCACTCCCTCTCTCACCGTCTCGTTGCCTCGCCCTATCGTACATACAATTGTCCCAACAGATATACCGTTTTCAAGGTCTTATCCACATCATTACTGCAATGTGGATGGTTCTGATTGGCTCAGAGACAATGCACAGTCATGGTAAATTTCCATTCGAGTCAGTTAATCTGATGCACGTTTCCACTGACGTGTCAGTTGTTGATGCTTTCACCCAGAATTAGGCCCGCAGTGACCTTCCAGATCTGGAGCAGGCGCCAGCTTGCCCAGAACAACAAGTCCACCCATCTCTTAGGGTGCCCATTGAACACCATTCTGATCTGTAACACAGAATATTGCGCACACACACAGATACACAGTCTCTCCAAGGTTGGAGCTGATTAAGCTCCAGTTCTAACTAGTTCTTACCAAAACATACTGATAACATGTGCTTTCTTTTAGTGAGAGGGACACACAATAGTACAGGCAATATTCATCTTGAGTCTTTAGTGTTTCAGTAAAAGGAAATATAAAAGGAATAAAACAATCGGTCACCAAACACAGGAGAGCCAATGACATTTCACAATCACTGCTGACGTAATGACGCAATCGGTCACCAGACACACGAGAGCCAATGACATTTCACAATCACTGCTGACGTAATGATGCAATCGGTCACCAGACACACGAGAGCCAATGACATTTCACAATCACTGCTGACGTAATGATGCAATCGGTCACCAGACACACGAGAGCCAATGACATTTCACAATCACTGCTGACGTAATGACGCAATCGGTCACCAGACACACGAGAGCCAATGACATATCTCAATCACTGCTGACGTAATGACGCAATCGGTCACCAGACACACGAGAGCCAATGATATTTCACAATCACTGCTGACGTAATGATGCAATCGGTCACCAGACACACGAGAGCCAATGACATTTCACAATCACTGCTGACGTAATGACGCAATCGGTCACCAGACACACGAGAGCCAATGACATTTCACAATCACTGCTGACGTAATGACGCAATCAGTCACCAGACGCACGAGAGCCAATGACATTTCACAATCACTGCTGACGTAATGACGCAATCGGTCACCAGACGCACGAGAGCCAATGACATTTCACAATCACTGCTGACGTAATGACGCAATCGGTCACCAGACACACGAGAGCCAATGACATTTCACAATCACTGCTGACGTAATGACGCAATCGGTCACCAGACACACGAGAGCCAATGACATTTCACAATCACTGCTGACGTCATGACGCAATCGGTCACCAGACACACGAGAGCCAATGACATTTCACAATCACTGCTGACGCAATCGGTCACCAGACACACGAGAGCCAATGACATTTCACAATCACTGCTGACGTAATGACGCGATCGGTCACCAGACACACGAGAGCCAATGACATTTCACAATCACTGCTGACGTAATGACGCAATCGGTCACCAGACACACGAGAGCCAATGACATTTCACAATCACTGCTGACGTAATGACGCAATCGGTCACCAGACACACGAGAGCCAATGACATTTCACAATCACTGCTGACGTAATGACGCAATCGGTCACCAGACACACGAGAGCCAATGACATTTCACAATCACTGCTGACGTAATCGGTCACCAGACACACGAGAGCCAATGACATTTCACAATCACTGCTGAACTATTTCTCCTGTAATACCTGTGTCATACCCATGGCATTATACGCATTTGTGTCCTCATTTCACAAGAACATGCCGACACACACTTTCACAGTCACACACACACACACACACACACACACACACACACACCAGGCACGTGCAGAGGGGGGAGCTATGGGTGCTCGAGCCCCTGCCCTTTTCAAAATAAATCAAAAGTGCCCCTTTAAGACAAATATTACTGATAATATTTGTGGTCAATGAAACAAAATAAATTTGACTTATAATGACATGACAATGTGTACAATAGTAACGAACGGCTCAAAAGTCGGGAAATATCTGTTTATTTTTCATATCAGTCGGTCTGAGGCGTTGCCGTGACGCGTTGCTATGGGCTGCGTGCGTTTTACCGGCTGATTTTCCACAGTCTGTTCGGAAACGGCGCTCTTGTCATATATGGTTCTTTCAGAGAGTGTCTGTGGCTTTACGGGGGGGAAAATAAAACAAACATTTTTTTCATCAAAAATCAAAGCTAATAATTCAATTTAATTAAAAATCTTTATTATATATTTCATAAATGCCCGTTTGTCATGTATAATAACCAGGGCTTGACATTAACTCCCGCCAACCCACCAAATGCAGGTAGACTTCAGCTGTGGCGGGTACGGCAGCCACTCCCACTAGCCACTTTGGCGGGTTGAATATAATTCAGCCTACAGCCAAATGAAATGCCAAGACCGTCGTATCACAAAATTACAATTGTATTACAATTCTTTATCGATCAACTTGCAGTAAGTGAAGGCGGGATAGGCAGAATCGCGTGACTGACACACAACAGAAGTGTGCTCTCTCTGTCACACGCGCAATCAGTTCTCCAGTGTTGGGCATAGCGTCGCTACAAGTAGTGACTACTAGCTTAACTACATTTTTCGTTTGCACTTTCCAAGGCATTTCTGAAGATCAAGCTCAAATTGGAAACACAACTGCCAAGTCGCCGATATACTTCACATTCTATGTTCCTTTCTGCCTCGCGCAGACGCGCACAGATGCGTGAGCCTTCCAAAGGACTCCTTTGGCAATGAGCGCGGAAAGACGGGTACTATCTAGTTTACGTTTGTTTCCGAGCACTCAGCTCGCTGTTGCACGCGCGTCAACCGCGCGGTGACAAAAGCGAATCGTCTTCAGTGCAAAGTTTTAGAAGAATTTATTGTGTCTGTTGAATAAACACCTCTTATTAAAAGCATAGGGATCCAGCATGGCCACCTCTTGATATGAATGAATTTTTTTTTTTTCCATGGAGATAGAACACACACACACGCACACGCGCGCGTCTGGTTCACTATCTTTGTGAACACTCTCCATAGGCGTAATGGTTTTTATACTGTAAAAAACGTATTTTCTATCCCCTAACACTGCCCCTAAACCTACCCATCACACACACACACACACACACAGATATAGGCACGTTTTGTTTTTTGCTATGTTGGTACTGTTTGCAGCAGGTCTTAATTCTTTTGCTACTGTACTTTGAGCTGAGTTGAATAGCAAATTAACTTACAGTTTCCTGCAAAAGTGCCCAAGTCTAAATTGAGCATAAACATGCAAACACAGGTGCGTATGCATATCATACACATACAGATGAACATACACACACTTTTGACACCTGGTTTTGTTAATAATATGGATCACATGTTTTTGTTGCCAAATTGATTTCGGACAATTTTTGAATAACTGAAAAAGTATGCATGTCAATCTGCTTGAATTATATTGATCACAGAGATAGCATTGATTGGAATGATGGTGGTTCAATATAAAATGAAATAAATAAAAAATAGCTCAGATGTAGTAAACTACTCTTGCCAAGTTGATGTAGTTTAGCTTGCTACATTTCCTAGCTACCCCCAGCTTCAGTGTAGTGAAGCTTAATTTAATGTAGAGTAACTGGTATCTTAGCTCACTACATTTTCCAAGTATCTTGCCCAACACTGCTCCTTGTGCCTGAATAATTAAATACACATGCACACGTGTCATTTGCTGTAATTGTCCAGCCCTTGCCCACCTGCACATCCCAGCTGATATACAATGTAGTCTTGATTTGGGTGGTCACTCTGCAGGTGAAAGTTTGAAAGAGTTTTAAATCTTCAAAATCAAATAATTTAAGCATGCCAAAGTCAACTTTAATCATATAAAATGTAATTTCCAAACCGCAAAATTGTGGCCGGTGAAAATGCTGAGTGGCTAGTTACTTTGGAAAACCACTAGCCACGGTGGCCGGTGAGAAAAAAAGTTAATGTCAAGCCCTGATAATAACGTTACACCAACCAATCGTGATCTGGCAAAACAAGTTGAAACAAATCGGTTGAAAATGTAATAAATCAAATTGCGTCGCTGACAGGATGTTAACTGCCAAAAAAAGCACCGCACAAAACCACGCAGCAAAACCTACCCCTAAACCTACCCATCACACACTCACACACTCTGTCACAGTCGTCGTCCCCCCCCCCCCACCACAGATACACATACACAGTCCCTTTCTCACTTACTCTCACACACACACACAACACAGTCACATACACAGTCACATACACAGACACACAGTCACAAACACACTCACAAACACTCTCACAGACACACACAGTCACATACACTCACAAACTCACAAAGACCCTCACGAACACACACGCACAGTCACAAACTTTCACAACTCTCACACATTGTCACACACACACGACACACACAGTCACATACACACACACATACAGTCACATACATACACACACAGTCACACACAGTCACAAACACACTCACTCACGAACACATACAGCCACACACACACACACACACACACACACACCAACAGTCATCAGCTTTCTGTTTTGACAGCCTTGTTCAATATTAATGTCAGTTTGTACATACTGTTAAAAAACTCAGAGCCTTTTCTCGACATTGCCTCAATTTCAAAGAGTAAATAAACGAGTAGCGGAAATGACGCAAGTCGAAGCGTCTTGGGTTTGCTCATGCGCAGTACGGGGACGTAAGCGTTTTCAGACGTTTCAGTGTAGATGAACATTTTTTGAAAAACGATTGAAAATGATAGTGTGGACGCGGAGCGTTTTTAGACGAAAACTCGTTTTTAAATTTATCCGGATTAGTGTAGACGTAGCCTCACAAACAGACACTCACAAACACAGACTCACACTCACACACTGACACTCACTCACTCACGAACACACACTCACAAACACTAACAAACAAACACACAACACACAGACACACACAGTCACACACACACACACTCGCTCAAGAACACAGTCACACACACACACATTCACTCACTAACAAACTCACACACACAGTCACATACACATGTAACCACACTCACAAACACACACTCACACACACATAACAGTCACACACACAACAGACACATACACATGCAACCACACTCACAAACACACACTCACACACATAACAGTCAAGGCAAGGCAAGGCAAGGCAAGTTTATTTATATAGCACATTTCATACACAATGGCAATTCAAAGTGCTTTACATAGAAAGGAATTAAAATAGGGAACCAAAGAAAAGAACAGGTAAACTAAAACAGTTATAAAAAATTATTTAAAAAATGATGCATAGATAAGGTGCAATCAGTCGGACGTACAGTGGCACAGTGCTCATTCAGTAAACGCACAGCTGAACAGATGTGTTTTGAGTCTGGATTTGAATGTGGCTACTGTTGGAGCACATCTGATCTGTTCAGGAAGCCGGTTCCAACTACGGCTGGCATAATAGCTAAAAGCAGACTCTCCTTGCTTTGAGTGAACTCTTGGTATTTCTAACTGACTTGATCCTGCTGATCTGAGTGATCTGTTGGGTTTGTATTTAATCAGCATATCTGCGATGTATTGAGGTCCTAGCTCATTGAGTGATTTATAAACAAGGAATAGTACTTTAAAATCGATCCTAGATGTAACTGGAAGCCAGTGTAAAGACCTGAGGACTGGTGTGATATGGTCATATTTTCTGGATCTGCTCACAATCCTGGCAGCAGCGTTCTGTATGAGCTGCAGCTGTCTAATGGTCTTTTTGGGAAGGCCAGTGAGAATTCCATTACAATAGTCCACCCTACTGGTGATGAAAGCATGAACAAGTTTCTCTAAGTCTTGCCTAGAGACAAAACATCTAATCCTTGCAATATTTTTCAGATGATAGTATGCTGATTTAGTTATTGCTTTGACATGACTACTGAAACTCAGGTCTGACTCCAAAATCACTCCAAGATTCCTGACTTGATTTTTTGTTATCAGACCTTTAGCCTCAAGATACGCGTTCACCTTGAGAATTTCATCTTTGTTTCCAAATGTAGTGATTTCGGTTTTGTCTTTGTTTAACTGAAGATAGTTTTGGCACATCCAGTCGTTAACTTCATCAATGCATTTGCACAGCGAGTCAATGGGGCTGTAGTCATTAGGTGACAGTGCTAAGTAGAGCTGGGTGTCGTCAGCATAGCTGTGGTAAGCAATATTGTTCTTTTTCATTATTTGGCTCAGTGGCAGCATATACAGGTTAAACAGGAGTGGTGCAAGAATTGACCCTTGTGGGACTCCGCATGTCATGGACGTCCACTCAGACTTATGGTCACCTATACTCACATAATAACCTCTCCCTTCTAAGTATGATCTGAACCATCTGAGGACCATCCCAGAAAGCCCGACCCAGTTTTCCAGCCTGTCTAGAAGTATGTTGTGGTCAACAGTATCGAATGCAACACTGAGATCGAGTAGAACCAGAATTGATGTTTTGCCTGTATCAGTATTCAAGCGAATATCATTTATAATCTTTATGAGCGCTGTCTCTGTGCTGTGATGCGGTCGGAAACCAGATTGAAAATTGTCAAAGAATCCGTTTGAGTTTAAGAATTTGTTTAGTTGATTGAAAACAACTTTTTCGATGATTTTGCCGATGAAGGGGAGATTTGAGATTGGTCTGTAGTTGCTCAGTATGGAGTTATCCAGATTTCTCTTTTTCAGAAGAGGCTTAACTATTGCAGTTTTAAGGGCGGTTGGAAAAGTCCTGTAGAGAAGTGAGGAGTTCACCACTTCTAGGAGATCTGCTTCCAAACAGTTAAACACCCTTTTGAAAAAAGAAGTGGGGAGTGCGTCAAGGGTGCAGGTTGATGTTTTAAGATGCTGTACTGTGTCTTCTAAAATTTTACCGTCAATTGTTTCGAAATCAGACATAGTAATTTTCCGAGGGTTTGGTCTGATCTGACTGACCCCAGAGCAACTAGAGGATGTGCTGATCGCCTTTCTGATATTTTTGATTTTCTCCGAGAAGAAGGAAGCAAACTCACTGCATTTGCTGTCTGAGAGCATTTCTCTGGTAATGTGACTCGGGGGGTTTGTTAGTCTGTCTACAGTAGCAAAAAGAGTGCGCGTGTTGTTTATGTGTTTGTTTATAATATTTGAGAAGAAGGTCATTCTATCTTTGCCTAGTTCAACATTGAAAGCATGAAGGCTGTCTTTATAGATGTTATAATGGACTACAAGTTTTGTCTTCCGCCACTTTCGTTCAGATTTTCTGCATTGTCTTTTCATTATTTGAACTGCTGTTGAGTTTCTCCATGGTGCCTTTTGTTTGCCACTCTTTTTCCTGACTTTCAGAGGGGCAATATCATCAATTACACTCTTAACTTTTGAGTTAAAGGAGTCAAGGAGAAAATCAACAGAGTCTGCAGATATGCTTGGTGTTAGAGATAAAGCCTTCATAAACAGCACATTAGTGTTCTCATTTAAGCATCTCTTTTTGACAGAGACAGATCTAGCTTCAATGGCAGGAGTGATTGATATGTCAAAGAAAATACAGAAATGATCAGACAGTGCCCCATCCCTAATAACAATCGATGAAATGTTTAGACCCTTACTGATAAGTAAATCTAGAGTGTGTCCACGATTGTGTGTGGGTCCATTTACATGCTGTGT
The DNA here is from genome assembly GCF_024679245.1 of Pseudorasbora parva. Lineage (NCBI taxonomy): Eukaryota > Metazoa > Chordata > Actinopteri > Cypriniformes > Gobionidae > Pseudorasbora > Pseudorasbora parva. The sequence goes on from NC_090179.1 coordinate 46,706,210, forward strand.
CAAATCAAAAGTGTTAAGAACAGTCATGAGCTCTTTTGTTTTACTGGATTCAATATTGTCTATGTGAATGTTAAAATCCACAGCAATAGCAAAACAGTCAAACTCTGAGGAAATTATTGATAACAGTTCTGTAAATTCCTCAATAAAGGCTGGAGAGTACTTTGGAGGCCTGTAAACAATGATAAGCAGGATGCGTGGAGAACCTTTTAACACAATACCCAAATATTCTAGAGACAAATAGTCACCAAATGATACTTGCTTACATTGATAGAAATCTTTAAAAAGAGCAGCAACACCCCCACCTCTCCTAACAGATCTGCAAACACTCATAAAAGTAAAGTTAGGAGGGGCTGCTTCATTGAGGACTGTTGCACTACAGTTTTCTTCTAGCCACGTTTCATTTAGAAGCAAAAAATCAAGGTTGTTAGTGGTTAAGTCATTGACTAGGAATGATTTGTTCTTAAGTGAACAGATGTTTAAAAGTGCTAACTTAACAGTATTAATTTTTTCACCCACATTAGTCTCAGTTTGACAGGAAACAGGCAGCAGATTATATTGGTTTGTTAAACGGCCTGACAAGGCCTTAGACTTTCTTTCACGTAACAGAACAGAGATAGAGAAAGAGGCAGGCACACTGGGTTCCCACTTGTTTTGTAAACATTTGATAAAGGTACTGTTATCATAGCGGGGACCCAAAACACATCACTGAGAGCTGGAATCAGTTGTTTTTGGTTCACCTACAACAGATGGAGGAGGGTGTGGGCCCTGGCGTTGTGACCGAAGAAATCTCACAGGAGGAGGGGGAGCTGGGCCCACAGGCTTTGGTGGTTGTGGGGCTCGACGCTTTTTGGTTGATATCTGGGGGCTCGCAGCAATTGAGTGTGATAGTCTAGTTCCAACAAAAATCAGTTCCTCCATTTTCTCTGAGAAGCCCAGATGCGGGGATGCTGGAGAGAGGAATGACATGTCTGGTGAGAGGGGCTGTTGCTCTGGTGTTATCGGAAGTTGAAGTATGTTGTCCTGGCTTTGCTGTCCATTTTCAAGAAAGTCATCTTTGGGTGCTGAATCTTGGAGCAGATCTAATCCATCACAGTCTGTCTGTAGTGAGCTCTGTGGGCAGGGCTCAGCTGAGAGTGTGTCCGTGAGCAATTGTTGTGGCTGTGTGGAGTTCTCATTGTCCTTGTGGGATGTGTCAGCCGAGTGTCCATTCAGGAGCTGAAATGAAGTCCTGTGGTCATCCATACTCTGTATCAGGTTGAGTGGGTTAAAACACACAGCTGAAGGATGATGAAGGGAAAAATAAATATTGTCCTTTAGCACTCTTGCACCAAGTTTGTTTGGATGGATGCCATTTGATGTAAACAGTTGTCTCTGACTCCAGAAGAGATTGAAGTTATCAATGAAGTTCACTCCATTCATGTTACAGGTTTTTTGCAGCCATGTATTAAGCCCAAGCAACCGTGAGAATCTATTTGTTCCTCTTGCTGGCAGTGGTCCACTGATGAACGGCTGAACTTTCAGTTTTCTAAGTGTTTCAAAAAGTTCATTGAAGTCCGACTTCATGAGTTCTGACTGCTCTCTCTGAATATCGTTCTTCCCCACATGAATGATTAGTTGATTTGCAGTCTTTTGTTTCATCAGAATATTCTCAATTTCCCTGTTTACATCAGAAATGGTTGCTTGTGGAAGGCAGCATGTAGTCGTATCTCTGCTGCGAATGTTTCTGACTGTAGAGTCACCCACTATCAGAGTCCTTGGCTCGGCTGCGCTCTGAGCTGAGGGCCGCTGTCTGCTCGACCTTGAGCGCCTGTTAGCATTAGTGTTAGCTGTGGGCTGATGCAATCTGTGTTCGATCATATTCATCACGTTTGGGGATTCCTCACCCACATTCATTAATACTTCAAATCTGTTTTCGAGATGTATCGATGGTGGTCGGAAACTAGAGTTTGCAATCCTTGTGTCTGGGGTGGAGCATGCAACGGCAGCAATATATGAAGCTCGTGACAATCTGATGTCTCGAGTGCGTTTGGGTCTTGCCCCCTGTTTGTGCCATTGATTAGTGTGTTGATCAGTTACTTGTTTCTCTATCTGTTGAGTAGCACTAAATTTATGGGACTCACCGGCTGTGTGCAGAGGGCGTTCGTGATGAAGCTCTGCTGTGTGATTCGTCCGGTTCGGTGGTTCCGCAAATAACTTTGTTTCAAGAACTGCAATCCTTTGTGAAAGTCTGTGGCAGTTTGTGCAGCAAGAAGATTCCTTAGCTAGAGGAGGCATTTTCTTATCCTTTCGATAGTAGGCAGCTGTGTTTTCCCTTCCGGAATGTAAGCTGATGGCAGCGAGAGGTTGGTCAGATGAAATGTTCCACTTTTTTGTAGTGATCCAGTCAACAGAGTTTCTAGTTTTATCGTTGAAGTCAAGCTTTGTTGTTTGAGCGCTGTGTTGATTTGCTGAAGTTAAAATTATGAGATAAAATATAGAAGCGATAGAGCAAAGCGCGGAGCAGTAAGCAAGAGCGTCCGAACAGTAGCGAAGCAGGAAGACTTTGAAGGAAGTCACATACACACTGACACACAGACACACACAGTCACAAACATATACACACATGCAGTCACATATACACACACACACTCTCAAACACACACACTCACGAACAAACACACACAGTCACATGCACATGCTCACAAACTCACACGCGCACACAAACTCACATAACACACACAAACTCACATAACACACACACAACACACATATAACAGTCACATACACACACACTCACAAACACTCACAAACAACACACACATACGCACACACACACACATATACACACACACACCCACTCACGGTGTCTCAAACACACTCACGAACAAACACACACACACACAGTCACATGCACATGCTCACAAACTCACACGCAAACACACAGACATGCACACACACACACACGCACACAAACTCACATACACACAAACTCACATACACACACGCTCACAAACTCACACATGCGCACACACACACACACACAGTCACATACACACACTAACAAAGACACTTACTCACTCATGAACACACACACTCACAAACACTCACAAAGACACTTACTCACTCATGAACACACAAACACACACTCACAAACTCACACAGTCACATAAACACACAGACAGACATGCGCGCGTGCACACACACACACACAGTCACATACACACACACACACACACACACACGCACAAACACTCACTCATGAACACACACAGTCACAAACACTCACACAGTCACATACACATAACACAGTCTCATACACTGACACACATACACACATATACAAACAAACACACACTCACAAATTCATGAACACGCATAAACTCACTCAAACACACTCACAAACTCAGTCGCATACACACACACACACACACACACACACACACACACACACACACACACTGTCACAGTCGCACACAATCACACACAGTAACACTCATTCATGAACACAGTCACACAAACACAGACACACACAGTCACACACACACAGACATGCACACACACCCAGTCACACACGTTTGTTTTTGTGAAATGTGGGGACATTCCATAGGCGTAATTGTTTTTATACTATACACATTTGTGTCCTCATATGTCACAAAAACATGCCCACCCACACACACACACTCATAACGACACTCACTCACACTCACACACACACACACACACACACTCATACACACAGTCACACATACAGACACACCCTCACAAACACGCTCTCTCTCTCTCTCTCTCTCTCTCTCTCACACACACACACACACACACACACACACGCACACACAGTCACATACACACTCATTCATGAACACAGTCACACAAACACACACACACTCATAAACAAATACACTCACATACACACTTTCTCTCTCACTCTCTCTCACACACACACACGCTGAAATAATGTTGTTATTCTGTACAAACTGTATATTCTCTCCTCTTATCCTAACTGATGTATTTTAACAACGTGAACTAATGAGTATTTATATATATTTCATATTGACAGCATTGTGTTATTTATTTATTTAGTGTAAGTGCTCATGTTTAGCTTTGGAGATAGACTTAATGTGTGTCATTGTTCTCTACAGGTTGGGGAGCTGTGGTGTCACAGATGAAGGTTGTGCTGCTCTGGCTTCAGCTCTGAGATCAAACCCCTCACACCTGAGAGAACTGAATCTGTCTTGGAATAATATAGGAGACTCAGGAGTGAAGCTGCTCTCTGCTGTGCTGGAGAATCCTCTCTGTAAACTGGAGAGACTGAGGTAAGATCATACGTGACTCTGATATGAAACTGAGTCTCTGTGTGTGACGAGCAGGGCGGGCGAGAGCCGTGAGAGAACGGTGTGAGGCCGGTGGAGTGATTGCAAATGAGCATCACCTGCGCATCACACTGTGAACTTTATAATTAATGTATTCATAAAGTAACAAAATTGAAAAGAGGAATCAAACTATTGTTACATTTAGAGCTGTCACTAACGGTTATTTTAGTAATCGAGTATTCGGTCGATTATTTTGATGATTAATCAAGTAATCTGATTTTTGTGTGGTAATAAAAATAGACCTAATCAAACAATGGCCTTTAAAATGATTTAAAATACAAAGATATTAACAATGGGGCAATAATATTTGGTTCTAAAAGTATCATAGTAATCATATAGTTTTACACGACAACACTGTTGAATTAAATAATATAATATAAATTGAGACGTACTCTTTACAACCGCTTACAAATCATTAAACGCTGTTGTTGGTTATTTAAAATATCTAATGGATGAACTCCTCTTGAACATTTTACTACTTGTGACGACCTGAGGAAGGAGGACCCAAAAGCAGAAGAATGCTTAACTTCAATTTATTGAAACAATAATAAAGACAGTCCAAACCGCAAGACCCCAAAACAGCTCAGAACTGAAGAGAATGGTCAGGCCGGCAGGAGGTCAGAATCCAGGACAATCAAATCCAAATCATGAGGCAAGAATCAGTGTCAGACAAGCAGGATAGTCAGACGAGGAGCAAACAAAACCAACAGAGACATCCCAACTGACGATCAGAAACAGGCAGGTGTTCACAGCAGAAAGCAGTCCGGAAAGGCCAACGGTAACCCAGAACAATCCAAACTCCAGCGTCAGTAACAGTCCAAATGTTCAGCAGTAAAGGCCCTTTCACACCGGACGCGTAACGAAAAAGCGAAACGAATAAGCAAATTTTTCGTCTGCGAATACTTCGCATCAAAACCATTCACATCAGCCGCGACACGAATTTGCAACGTTCAGAGCTCCAACATTCCAAAACATTTGCTGCGTCAGCTGAGAAAACACGGACAGTGAAGATGAGCTTTTCATTTGATTTAAAAGACGGTTTCGGGTGCAACCCAGTCTTGAAGGACAGAGAGTCTGAAGGGGAGGATGCTAATCATCTACAGGAGCTAAATCTTTATCATGGCCGGTTCTGCACTTTAGTACTTTCTTAAGTCTGTGGGACAATTTGAGGATCTCATCCCGAGACAGCAGCGCATCTGACGAGACAAACCGCGCTCTTCAGGAACCAATCCATCCGGTCTGTTTCCAGTTCAGTCACAATGTGAACATTTAAGCGCTACAGACATACTGATGGCAACACATTCACTTTCCATAATCGCGGACATAAGGTTAAAAAAAAAAACGATATATAAAAGGTTAACTTAGGTTATTGCTGTCTGTAAACACAGCCGCAGATGCACAGCTTTGACTAGACCTGTAATCTCATGAGATATGCCACACCTGGCAAAGGTTAATGTTGAGTGAATAGCTCATGACATCAACTGGACATTTCGTCACCTTTGTTTCCTTTTATGTGATTGGTTGAAGCCGTTTTTGGCGCAGCTAGAGTAAAAAAAAAATCGAAACTGAAACGAAAAACATAAATGCCATTTTTTCGCCGCAGCACATTTGCGTTGGTCTATGTGGTTTACAGGGACTCTCCATAGGCGTAATGGTTTTTATACTGTACAAACCGTATTTTCTATCCCCTTACACTGCCCCTAAACCTACCCATCACACACACACACACACACACTGCCCCTAAACCTACCCATCTCACACACACACACACACACACACACACACACACACACACACACACACACACACACACTGCCCCTAAACCTACCCATCACAGGAAACATTCTGCATTTTTACTTTCTCAATAAACTCCTACTGTGTGATTTATAAGCCTTTTGAAAAGTGGGGCCATGGGTAATGTCCTCATATTTCACCCTCTCCTGTAATACCTGTGTCATACCCATGGCATTATACACATTTGTGTCCTCATATGTCACAAAAACATACACACAACACACTCACACACTCATAAAGACACTCACAAACACGCACACATGCAGTCATACACACACACACACACACTAGAGGTCTTCACGGGTCCAAAAATTCGCACCCGAACCCGAAGAGATCCGCAATGTTCAACACAGACCCGACCCTGACCCGTCTATTATTTCAAAAACTGGACCCGGACCCGTGCAGATCCGAAAAATGCCAAAAATATAGTACCCGGAACCGACATGGACCCGTCTATTATTTGATAGCTGGAACCGAACCCGCCGGGAAGACACAGACGCGACTGGACCCGATTGTCTCATATTACACAATAAACTGCTGTTAACAAGTTAATGAACAAGCTGCGAAAAATAACTGTCTCAGTCAGCCTACCTAATGATATATAGCCGTCTCCCTTACTTGTACCTCGATTGTGATGTATTACAATATTCCTCATTAATTGTTCAAAGCATGCTTAATTCACTCATTTCAGCTGTAAAAGTCAATTTTATTTCACAGTGACGGATTTATGAGTTAATTCGCATAATAACTTTGACTGTTTGCCCTTTTGAACTAATAACTATTGCTCGTTTAGTGCCATGGCCGCTTGCGTTACCATTATTTATTTGCCATAATCTCTCTGAGCCGAGTCTGACTAGCAGAACTTTAAGATTAAACAAGACGGTTCATTCATATTATTTTTAAAGTCATTACAGTCACTGCGGAAACTCGGGTTGCCATAGAAACATGACACGCGCTTGAGACTGCACTCGCGCGTCAGCTGGAGCACCTGAAATATGAGCTTTTTTTAACGCAATTTGAGCATCACAGAAAACATTTATGTGACAGTTCACCTGAGGTCTTGTTGCTGATTTGAAATATATTCTTGAGTACATTATTACCGCGCGCATGCATTAAATCTGCCCGCTTTTTAACCGGCAGAGAGAGAGAGAGCGCGCGCGCGAGAGAGAGAGAGAGCGCGCGCGCGAGAGAGAGAGAGAGAGAGCGCGCGAGAGAGAGAGCGCGCGAGAGAGAGAGCGCGATAGAGAGAGAGAGCGCGATAGAGAGAGAGAGCGCGATAGAGAGAGAGAGCGCGATAGAGAGAGAGAGCGCGATAGAGAGAGAGAGAGAGAGAGAGAGAGAGAGCGAGAGAGAGCGAGAGAGAGCGCGATAGAGAGAGAGAGCGCGATAGAGAGAGAGAGCGCGATAGAGAGAGAGAGCGCGATAGAGAGAGAGAGCGCGATAGAGAGAGAGAGCGCGATAGAGAGAGAGAGCGCGATAGAGAGAGAGAGCGCGATAGAGAGAGAGAGAGAGAGAGAGAGAGAGAGCGCTTGTGTTTTTGTTGTTGTTGTGTATTTCTAAACCTCATTTCCCGGCTCACACTTTTCTTATCCTAATTTAGCAATTTGTAAGTTACACAAAACACACAAGCCGCGTTGACTCTCACGGCCAGGTGTTCTCCGAGTCCGATTGACGTATTACATAGGCTACAACATCCCGGGTCCACGGGTCTCGGGTGCCCCGTGAAGACCTCTAACACACACACACAGTCACATACACATACACTCACACAGTCACATACACATACACTCACAAACTCACAGAGACCCTCACGAACACACACACACAGTCACAAACACTCACAACTCACACACACACGACACACACAGTCACATACACTTACACATACAGTCACATACATACACACACAGTCAAACACAGTCACAAAAACACTCACTCACGAACACTTACAGCCACACACACACTCACACACACCAACAGTCAAATACACGCACACACAAATTCAGTCACACTCACAAACACAGACACACACACATGCAAAAAAGTCACATACACACACAGACACACACAGTCACATACACACACACACTCACTCACTCACTCCCAAACACACACTCACAAACACTCACAAACTCGCACACATACACAACACACAGACACACACAGTCACAAACACACACACACACACTCAAGAACACACACACACAGTCACATACACATGCTAACACACTCACCAACACACAGTCACACACACATAACAGTCACATACACACTCACACACACATACACACACACAATCACATACATACACACTCACACATAGACACACACCGTCATATACACACACACAGACACACACACAGTCACATACATACACACTCACTCGCAAACACTCACAAACTCACACACAATACAAAGACACACAAAGTCACAAACACACACACACACACACACTCAAGAACACACACAGTCACATAAACATGCTCACACACTCACAAACTCACACACACACACACACACACACACTATCTCTCTCTCTCTCTCTCTCACACACACACACACACACACACACACACACACACAAATACACAAACAAATACACTCACACACACTTTCTCTCTCACACACACGTTCTCACACACATTGGGTTTCCATGTTTTATGGGTCTTTCCACAGAAATAATGTTGTTATACTGTACAAACTGTATATTCTCTCCTCTTATCCTAACTGATGTATTTTAACAACGTGAACTAATGAGTATTTATATATATTTCATATTGACAGCATTGTGTTATTTATTTATTTAGTGTAAGTGCTCATGTTTAGCTTTGGAGATAGACTTAATGTGTGTCATTGTTCTCTACAGGTTGGAGAGCTGTGGTGTCACAGATGAAGGTTGTGCTGCTCTGGCTTCAGCTCTGAGATCAAACCCCTCACACCTGAGAGATCTGGATCTGTCTGAGAATAATCTAGGAGACTCAGGAGTGAAGCTGCTCTCTGCTGTGCTGGAGAATCCTCTCTGTAAACTGGAGAGACTGAGGTAAGATCATACGTGACTCTGATATGAAACTGAGTCTCTGTGTGTGACGAGCAGGGCGGGCGAGAGCCGTGAGAGAACGGTGTGAGGCCGGTGGAGTGATTGCAAATGAGCATCACCTGCGCATCACACTGTGAACTTTATCATTTAAGGCCATCCTTAAAAATATTCTTGTTTGCCGTAACCCGACCGACCCTGTCAATTTAGGGCCGACTCAAATTATTTTATTTTTTTCCTTTTACGCCCGTTTCACACATACTCCGTCTACAGTGCGTGTGCGGTGTGTGTTGCGTTGCGTGTGCGTTGCAGGAGCCCCACACCCTGTTGTGCTTTCACTTATGCTGTGTTTGCAGTCCGCAACTGATCCGCTGTTGCACACCACAAACACAGCATTTATTCATTATTTTTTATTTAAAATCCAAAAGTTTTTACTGAACATGCCTCGTCAGAATTCCAATTAGCCTATCTTTGTTTACTCTTTAATAGAAGTCAGGTTAGGTAGCCTACTACATTTAAACAACATTTTATTAAATTCATTTATTCATGTTTATATACTTTAGATTTAGCTCACACAAGTGGCAAAACATTTAAACATAGGTTATAGCCTAAAATCACAAACATTTTAAATTAGAAACGTTACAATAGTCTATTCAAAAACAGCCGACTCTCGTCTTTTCTTTCGTTTTTACACCCTTTTAAAAGAAATCCTCCAGGTCAAAAAGAACTTTGCTTTTCACCTCCAAGAAAGTACGAGTGCTCTCCATTATGGCACTTTTTTTTTTAGCCTAAATGCCAGGTAAGGTGTCGTTTTGTTGCTTTACTTGAGAAAAAAAGCCATGTGTTGACTTTGAAACAAGAGTATATTTTAAATGATATGCATCTGTGGTGAAATTACTAGATTTTCGCGTCAGTACATGTTTATTTTAATGTGAACGATCTTCTGTCGCTTTAATGCAGCAACGCAGTGCAGCAAAAAATAGACTCGGTGTGAAAACGATCCGTGCACTGCTGCAGACGCAACGCACCAGGAACGGACTGACGGACCGCGTCCGCGTGCAGTGTGAAAGCTGTCATCCGTTAACATGGGTACGGAAAAAATACGCACCGCACACACACTGCAGACGGAGTGTGTGTGAAACGGGCGTTAGTCCGACCGACTTGCCGGTTGTAAATTTGCATTAAGACCGACCAATTTCTTTTTTTACTCTTCAAACAACTAATACAAAAGTAGTAAAATAATATGAATTATATTTTAATAAGTATTATAAATATAAATTGCCTGGGTCTACATACAAACGAAGGCTACGTTCTTTCTTTTATAGAAAAACCCGTGACGTCCTCTATGTTTACACTATGGTTAACGGATGTCACACTATGGCCTGTGCGTTCGTTTCGGCTCATACTCTCATTCACTGTAACGTTAGACTATTAAAGCCCTGTCGGAGATTTCGCCGCATTGTGTGACAGGAGTCAGGACCATGGACACGTTACACACACCAGGCAAGTGCACTGCAGAGGGGACGGCTTTGAGCCCCTGCCCTTTTTGAAAAGTAATCAAAAGTGCCCCTCTCAACATTCATCATTACTATATTGTGGCCAATAACTGTCTCTGTGTGCTCGTCCAAAAGCGCACGCACGTCTCACAGCGCGCAAATATTGAGTTATTTTAAACTCACACAAAAAGTATATCAACGTGTCGATCTTGATGAGTATCCAAGCAGACATAGTCTGATGCCTTAAGTGAACTGTATACAGTCGAGAAAGACGAGCATATCCCTGCATTAGGTCTTAAAGCGGCAGTCGCCTTCTGCTGTCTGTCAAACAAAAGATAAGGACATCACTCACTACTCTTGATTGAATAGCTTTTGTAATTTTAAAAAGGATTGATCTTTAATTTAAACAGTTACATGTGCAGTTATTTTACACTTGATTAATTTATTCAATTTCTCTACCTAAAAACTAATGTTAGACCTACCTGAAAAATCTGAAAAGCATTGTTTATTTTATTAGTATCTTTGCTCAATAGCATTTATTTGTGCTGCTGCTTATTTAAGTTTTTTGTTCTTATTTTCTTTATTTTTATTTGACAGTAGTTCTTTCTTTCCCTGAGCATGGCAAATAACAATAATTCATTACATTTTTATAGCGCTTTTCTAGACAACCAAAGCGCTTTACATATAGAAGGGGGGAATCTCCTCAGCCACCACCACCAAATACCAAACCGTACTGAAACCGCGAACCTGAAACCGTGATACAAACCGAGCCGTGAGCAATTACACCCCTAGTGTAACATATGTATGGGGGTGTCACAAAATTAGAACATTTTCAAAGGGTGCCATGACTGAAAAAAGGTTGGTAAACACTGATTTAGTGAATGGCTGTGGCTCGACGGCAGGAAAAACAATCCAAACAATCACGATTTTTAAACCTTTTTCATCATTGATGTTAATCAAAGCTATTATTCTAAATGTAGGCTGTCAAGAAGGAGGAAAGAGGGGCAGTGTCTCTTCAAAACAACTGAGACAATACATAATATTACAAAAATAAAATAACGTCTGAAAAAAATGGTCTGCCATTGTCTGTGATGTTTGTTTACTGTAATATTTACCAGTAAAGAGTAGGTTATAGCTACTTAATTCATTGAATTCATAAAAAAAAAAATCTTTTTAATATTCAAATACACTAGTCTAAATCACCAGATGCGTTGGTTTAGCAGCAAGTGCAAGCCACTTCAGAGACACAGATAGTTGCATGTTCTGAGTTAACACAATCGAGTGTAAAAATACGAATACATATACATATCATATACAATACATATCACTGGAAAATACTAAAACTGGAAGACAGCGGGAAAAGAGCTAAAATACGTGAGAAACCCGGAAAACAAGGGAGGGTTGACAGCTATGAGTCAATGACAGCTAGCGGTGGTTGGAACCTTTTCTTAATGAATGCACCTGAAATTTATGCAATAAACATGTTTTTGACAAATATTTCAATTTGTTTGTGGTCTATATATCCTGCAATTAGCCTATGCGCCCGAAGGCACGGCTTGAAGACCCAGTCAGTTTAAATTCATACCTACTAATCACCATCACCAAAAATGTCCTTTTTTTACATTAAAATTTGGAAAAAAAAATTGACCTCCCTACCGACCCTTTAAAAAAAAAAAATGTATTGTTACTGCAAACCAAAATATTTTTAAGGATGGCCTAATGTATTCATAAAGTAACAAAATTGAAAAGAGGAATCAAACTATTGTTACATTTAGAGCTGCCACTAATGGTTATTTTAGTAACACAATGTAAAGCGCCGTGTGTGCTGACTGACCCAGTATACCCAAAGCACATGTTAATAAACCCCCGATAGACCGACAGAGGCAGCTTATAAGGGGAATGAAGAACCGGAAGAGTCGGTTCGTTTGAACAGCTGATCGGACATAGTCGGATCTTATGATGAATGAATAGTGCTTGAGGGCTAATGTGTACAGGCCAAAACATAAGGCAATCTGTTTGTCAGGGTCTAGAAAGAGCCTAGATGGAGAGTAGCCCTGCTTGTAGAGCTGGAACCTCCAACTTGTAGAATCTGATAAAAGTGGACGGAGAGGCCCAGCCTGCCGCCGCACAGATATCTTCCAAAGAAATGCCACACGACCAAGCCCAAGATGAGGCCATGCCTCTAGAGGAGTGGGCTTAAATGCCTGTAGGACAGGTTAGGTCCTAGACCTATATGCTAGTGGGACTGCATCCACTATCCAGTGTGAGAGTCTGTTTCATGACAGCACAAACTTTAGTGCGGCCACCGAAGCAATGAAGAGCTGATCCGACTGCCTGAAGGGGGCGGAGCGCTCTAGATACAATCTCAATGCTCTGACTGGGCAGAATAGGTTTGCGTCTTATTCTCTCTGAGACGCGGGTTAAGCAGTGAAAAGACCTGCATACTGAAGGGGTTGATAGCACTTTCAGCATAAAACCATGCCTCGGTTTGAGCACAACCTTGAAGTTGCTGGACCCAAACTCAAGACAGGAAGGGCTCACGGAGAGTGCAGGTAAGCCACCCACTCGCTTAACCGAGGCCACAGCCAGCAGAAAAACGGTTTTGAGTGATATGTGCTTCAAGCTCGTGTTCTGAAGTGGTTAGGAGGGGGAACCCTTCACGGCCTCCAAAACCATGGCGAGTTCCCAAATAGGGACCGAGGTAGGGGCAAGGTGGGCTGAATCTCCTGGCCCCTTTAAGAAAACACACAATAAGATCACTTTTCCCTAGTGAATGTGCCGCGATCGGAGCGTGGCTAGCTGCTATGGCGGAGACACACACCCCGAGTATGGAGGGGGGACGACCCGTATCCATTAGCTCTTGGAGAAAGCGAGCAGTTCCGCCAGTTCGCATGAGTGTGCGTCGATGTTTCGCGTAGCACATTGGTTAGAAAACCACTGACCACTTCAAAGCAGAGCTGCCAGATAGCAGGGGCTCTAGCTTCCGAAATAGTGTTCATAACCTGTCAGAGAGGTTCCCGGATACCGTTGATGGGCCATACGTGGAGGGCCCACCGCTCGGGATTGGGATGCCAGATCTTCAGTCTGATCTCGGCTGCCCTAGCGATTTTATGTACGCTATCAAGACGTGGTGGTTCTTATGCCGTAAGACGCTCGTTGAGTCTTGAGTCTATGACAATGACTGTACTGATAAGCCTGCCCCTCGAAGGCGAATCTCAAGAATGGCCTGTAGAGGGGGTTATCGTAACGTGAAGTATGCGTTTTTCAGATCTATTGAGAAAACCCAATCCCCGGGGCGAATGTGCGCGAGGATTTGTTTCACCGTCAGCACCTTGAAACGAGCGTGTCATAAGTGCTTTGTTCAGATGCCTGGAAAATGGGCCTGAGACCGCCACCCATTTTCGGCATGAGGAATTAGCGACAGTAAAAACCTGACTCGCTAGCGTCGGGTGTACTGTTTCCGCCGCTCTCTCCTTTAACAGTTTCAATGCCTCAGCGAGAAGCACGTGACTGACACTGCTTCTTACAGAGGGCTCGACCACGGCTTGAATCGCGGGG